>NC_057717.1:58941877-58948027 GCF_004010195.1 Chiloscyllium plagiosum | reverse complement strand
GTGAGAGTGTGTGCTTGTCCAGGCCAACTCTGCTCTCACACACGAGTTCTCAAGACTGCAGGAAGTGAATTGTTGAACTCCTCCAAAGTAAGGATCTCTGTAAGAGTGCCATAGGCTTGCTCTGCTTTTAATGCCCTTCCCCACCTTTCCAAATTATTTGTTTGATTATTTCAAACTCAATGTACATTTAACCAGGGACGCTTAGTTTAGATTCCTAAAACACTGTCTGTCGGCTTCTGGCACAAGCTCGTTTGCACTTCAGATAGCTTTCTTCAACTCCTCATACTCTCCAGATGCCTACTCCGATAGGTATGAATACCTCACTCCTTACACCTACCAGCTTTGTTTGGATCAGCTAAAACCACATGGTCACTGGCAACCGCATTCGTTTAACGACTTTCTCAAATGAAATTAAAAAGGCTTCCCCATCCTTCTCATCAAATGCAGACAATGCCTGTATATATTTAAACATATCCCCATCAGGCCGTTGGCTACCGTAGAGTTGTTCATTCTCACTATCATAGAACATGGAACATAGAACAGTACAGCACAGAACAGACCCTTCAGCCCACGATGTTTTGCCGACCATTGATCCTCATGTAAGGTAAACCTAATGAACGAACCCTCAAATTTCTGTGACCATATGCATGTCCAGCTGTTTCTTAAATATCCTCAATGACGTCGCTTTCACAACTGCTGCTGGCAATGCATTCCATGCTCTCACAACTCTCTGCTCAAAGAACCCGCCTCTGACATCCCCTCTATACTTTCCGACAAAACTATGACCCTATATCCTCCTTATTCAGCCTACCGTCTCCCTTCATCTCTACCCTGCTAAGTCGACTTTCCTCTCAAATTGCTAACATTTGAAGTTGAAACTGTCTCTGATACTGCATTTTTTCCTTATTTTTCTGTCTTTCTTCTTCCTCTCCTTTTCTTTTAATTCTACTTTTAATCGCATTCCAAACTGTCTTAATTCCTTTTTGTGATCAAGCTGCCTCTTTTGCAAATGAATTCCAGCCAATTCCAAAGGTTCTGATGGTGTTTCCACCAAAGTTTTATTGCCAAGCTATAGCTGTAATTATCTCTGCTTTTCTCACAGACAAACACGAACCCAATTCCAGCTTCTCTGCCAATTCTAACAGCTTTACCTTCCTCACCTTTTGTAAAATCTCCAACTTCACTTCTTCCACACCCAGAGAACTTTTACAGACAGAAAGAACCATTATTACACAAAGCACTGTTCAAACCAACCGAATTCAACACCCGGAACAAAAGACACTAACAACTATCCAGACGCTGCCTTTGAGCCCAACATTCTCCCTGAGCACATTCTCCCGGTCCCCGCGTGGGTTTCTTCTGGTGCTCCGTTTTCCTCCCACAGCCCAAAGATGTGCAAATTAGGTGAATTGGCCATGCTACATTGCCCGTACTTTTCAGGAATGTGCAGGTTAGTTGCAATTGTTAGGAGTAAATATGGAGTAATAGGGGAGTGGAATGAGTCTGGGTGGCTTACTCTTCCCAGCGTTTATGTGGGCTTGATGGGCCAAATGACATGTTTCCACACTGTAGGGAATATAATTCTGAACTCAATTTGGAATTGTCGATTTCGAACAGGGCAAGAGTCCCCAGTTTGCTATGGACCAGACCTGACGGCCTTAAAATACTTTCGTATGGTAGCCTGGATGCCAACCTTGTCTTATAGTAAAGGTAGATGTGAAATGGGTGTTCCAGATGTGATGCGGCTGGTCAAACCACTCATTTTAAGCAAAATGCAATTCACTTAACCTCTCAAATAAAAATGCATAATAATAAGAGTTTCTAATAACTTGACTACCAGAAACCTTAACAGAATAATAGATAAAGTACCTTCTACTAATGAACTGTTACAACGAATTAACATCTCATAAAGTCATCCCTTGGCAAAAAGACTCATCGAAGGCCCTTCAGTCTTGCATGCAGTTCTCCAATTCACGAGGAAACAGCATCATGACAGGTTTCAGAGAGAATAGCAGCAAAGGATCATTTACTGAGGCGTCCAAGCCTTCTCTGACTACAATCACCTGGTGACTGTTACAGCTCAGAAAAAATGGAAAGTCTGGTCGGTGAGAGCTGGCCATTGCTATCACTATTTACAAACAAAATCTAAGAACCTCCTAAATTATTTACTTGAGTCGCTTGTAGTCGGCAGTTCGGACTTTAAGATCTCTCTTTAAAGAAAAGAAGCAAAAAAACTTTTTTTTAAAGTGACAGCATTGTCAGAGATGTTGGATACCTGGTCCTTTACAATAATACTCAAGGGGCTTCCTCGTGTTATTGGTCACACGATCGACTCAGAGGGACAGTCACAGAAGTCAGAAGTTTCGTGTACAGACACAGACCATCTTTCAAAGATGTGAGTCAAAGTTGCTGAAAACCGCATCCAACATGGAGCACCAAATAGGATACACCAAGAGGTTAACAACAGACCTATACACTCTCCCATTTCCAACATGGAACAGCACATGGGACACACCGGGAAGTGAACAACAGACCGATTCTCACCCCGCCTTTCCAACATGGAGCAGCACATGGGACACACGAGGCAGTTAACAACAGACCGATGCACACCTCCATTTCCAACATGGAGCAGCACATGGGACACACGAGGCAGTGAACAACAGACCGATGCACACCTCCATTCCCAACATGGAGCAGCACATGGGACACACCGGGAAGTGAACAACAGACCGATACGCTCCCCGATTTCCAACATGGAGCAGCAATGGGACACACCGGGAAATGAACAACAGCCCGACACATACAACACCCTCCCACTCCGTCCATGGAACACCACATGGAACACACTGGGAAGTGAACAACAGCCCGAGACACACCATTTCACTGTTTCTGAACTTCACAATGCCAGCACTCGATACACTAGGGAGCCAAAAAGCAAGGCCAGGGAAAGATACAGAGGGACAGAGAGATTCGCAGTAATGACAGAAGCAGACTGTTAATTAACTGAGAACATGTTGTGGAAATATGAAGGAAAAGGTGGGTAGTGGGACTAACTGCAGGATTGACACATTAGAGAGCAAGGTTACAAGAATGAGAATATTGAACAAAGGTATTGTCAGATCAGCTGAAATGGAATGTTTCATTAAATTCTGAATCGGTTTCACAGAACACTTCAAACAACATAAACTGGCAGAAGACCAACATGGAGAGCTGTGCAGGCCAAAGTAGTGTATTGCTCAGTAAACCAGATTATCTGCCCAGCAAGAGGAGCATTGCTAAACTTTACTATCACATGGGAACGATACACCTATCAAATACACACAGCAGGGAAGATTTCTATCTCCATTGGACCAGTATAAGGTGTATGTGTATATGTGTGTGAGAGTGAATGAGTGAGTGAGTGAGTGAGTGAGTGAGTGAGTGAGTGAGTGAGTGAGTGAGTGAGTGAGTGAGTGAGTGAGTGAGTGAGTGAGTGAGTGAGTGAGTGAGTGAGTGAGTGAGTGAGTGAGTGAGTGAGTGAGTGAGTGAGTGAGTGAGTGAGTGAGTGAGTGAGTGAGTGAGTGAGTGAGTGAGTGAGTGAGTGAGTGAGTGAGTGAGTGAGTGAGTGAGTGAGTGAGTGAGTGAGTAAGTGAGTGAGTGAGTGAGTGTGGTGGAGGCGTGCATTCGGGTGGTTGAATGTGAAAATCAATGTTTGAGAGAAAATGCACTTGAAGGAAACCGCGTTAAAAATGAACAACTGGCAGCGATTTGGATAATCGAGACTGAGAGAAGTTTCTTGGGCAGATGAGTTAAAGTGCTTAAGAATATTAAAATAAAGGCATTGCTAGACACAATAGCGATATAGATCAGCGCGCACAGAAATGTCAGATGGATGGGCTTTTGATCTGATTTCGAATCAGATTTGTTTTTGCAGGTTTCAACCCGAGAGTGCCAGCAGCAGATTGTTGTCATAATTAAGTCTGCATCTCACGGCTCAAGGTTCAAACAGCAGATGAGTTAAGCCAGTGAAGTACATTCTGGAGCAGTGAGTAGTAAAATTTGATAATAGTCAGAGCATGGTGTCAGGAATCAGCTCATGGCCAAATGGATCACCAAAGTTGTGAGTCGTCTGTGTCAAACACAACCTGCAAGTTCCCCTCCAAGCCACTCACCACCCTGATTGGAAATATACCGATGTTCCTTCACAGTAGTTGGGTCAGAATCCTGTCATTCCCTCCCTAACGGCATTATGGGTCAAGCCACAGAAAGGTGGATTGCAGCGATTCAAGAAGGCAGCTCACCGCCATCTTCTCATGGGCAACTAAGAATGGGCTATTAATGCTGGCCAGCCAGCGATGCCCAAGACCCAGAAATGAATAAAAAACTATATTGGTCAGGGATTGTCCCAGGGTGGAAATGGAATCTGTAAACATAATAGAGGGCAATGACCTCCACTCTCCAAACATTTAAATAACAAACACAGAGAGACAATGTTTCACGTATGAAACTGAGTAGGTCAACATAGAGACCCATGAGAAACACTGCCAGAATCAAGGAGGGAGACAGTAATTGAATGTGTTCCCTGATGCAGTTAGTAGTGGTCTGCAGAATGAATATCTGGATTCTGAGTCTCAATATCAACAATAATAGTAGCAAAACGTGAAGACGATATGAAAGAACAGTAATGCGGTCTTAACTAGTTTATAGAAAAACATAGCTGGACTTTGAGACTTACCAGGCACACCAACGGTAGACAGGAGAGGATAATAGAAATATTGAATAATACGAAGAGCATAATATATCCGCAATGATAATGAAAACCGATCATAATATATAGAAAGAGACCAAATATAATCAGATAAACTCCTGTCCATTGTTGGAACATTCCAGTCTAATGTTCCCAGATTCTGATCTATTGTTGCAGAATTCCAGTCCAATGTTCTCAGATTCTGATCCATTGTTGGAACATTCCAGTCTAATGTTCTCCGATTATGATCTCTTCTTCCCTTCTCTGTCTGGAGCTGCTGATCCCTGTTATTGCTGCCGGTGATGCTCCTCCTCATACTTTGGGATAACACATTGAACAGTGCCCAGTTATCATTAAAAGTTGGGAAATCTCCACTGGGATAATTAGAATCCATGGGACTAACATTAATCAGTCACCGAACAAATAGGCTCAGTTAACCCCTTCCTTACATAACATTTCATATCATAATAAAAGGGAATATTTACTCAGTCTCGATGGAATGGATAAGGGTTACTGATCGATTGACTATAAATCTTTCAATATCTTTTTTACTTTTTTCCTTGTATGTGGGAGATTGCCAGAGGACCGCAGGAGACAGGAATAAAATAGCAAACCAGCTGCATAAAATGTTAGGTGTGGAAATTTCTGGGTACATTAACTTAAGGGAGAAAGTGAGGATTTCAGATGCTGGAGGTCAGAGTCGAGAATGTGGTGCTGGGAAAGCACAGCAGGTCAGCCAGGATCAGAGGAGCATTGACATTTGTTGTATAAGTGCTGCATCAGGAACGATGCTTGTGGCCCAAGGGAGCTGAGAAATAAATGGGAAGGGGATGGTGTTGGGAAAGATAGCCGATAATATGATAGCTAAATGAAGTTGGGGTTGGAAGTGATATGTCGGAGAAGAGGGTGGGGCAGATAGATGGGAAGGAAGATGAACAGGTAGGACAGGTCATGGGGCGATGCTGATTTGGAAGGTTGGAACTGGGAAAGGTTAGAGGGACAGGAAATGAGAAAACTGTTGAAATGCACATTAATCGCATATGGTTGCAGGGTCCCAAGTTAAAAGATGAGTCTTTCCTCCTCCAGGCTTCAGGTGGTTAACCTTTGGTGGTGGAGGAGGCCCAGGACCTGCATGTCATGGCAGAGTGGGAGGGGAGTTAAAGTGTTCAGCCACGGGTTGGTGGGGATGATTGGTGCAGGTGTTCCAGAGATTTTTTCTGAAGTGTTCCACATATTGGCTTCCTGTCTCCCCAATGTAGAGGAGAAAACAGGAGCAGCGGATACTGTAGGCAACGTATGTGGAAGTGCAGGTAAAACACCAAAGGATGTGGGGGATCCTTCGGGGTCTCGGATGGAGTTGAGGGCGAGGTGCGGGAGAGGTGAGCGGGAGGTGAGGGGGAGGTGAGGAGGAGGTGAGGGGGAGG
>NC_057717.1:58930962-58941495 GCF_004010195.1 Chiloscyllium plagiosum | reverse complement strand
GGTGAGAGTGCTGGTTTTCCAATCCTTGTGGTTGCAGGGGATGGGGCCAGGAGGGGAGGGGTTTGGTGGGTAGCGTGGACCTGACAAGGGAGCCGCGCCAGGAATGTTATGTATGGAATGCAGATCCGGCAGGGAGGGAAATGCATCCCTGGTAGTGGGGTGTGTTTGTCGGTGGATCAAATGGGGGAGGATAATGCGTTGTATCTGGAGGTTTGGTGGGATGAAAGGCGGGGAACAGGGTATTACATTCCTGTTAAGTTTTGATGGGTGGAATTCGAAGACGAAGGTTCAGGAAGTGGATGAGATGCTCTGGATCGCATCGTCGAACACGTGGGAGGGGAAATTGCTGTGTTTGAACAAGGAAGGCATCTTTGATATACTCTGCGTTCAGAATGTGAAGCTGGAAAAGCACAGCAGGTCAGGGAGCTTCCGAGGAGCAGGAAAATTCGACTTTCTTGGCAAAAGTCCTTCATCAGGAATCACCTTCTCCCTCACCTTCATCTACTAATCACATTCTCGGCGACTTTCCCCCAAACCCACTCCCTTCCCATTTATGTCTCAAAACCCCGGCCTCATTTCTGATGAAGGGATTTTGCCCGAAACGTAGATTTTCCTGCTCCTCGGATGCTGCCTGACCTGCTGTGCTTTTCCAGCATCACATTCTCGACTCTAATCTCCTGCATTTGCAATACTCACTTTCGCCTACACTTTAGGTTCAGCCACTTCTGTCATACTGACTTTAAATCTGTTCTCACTGCTATAGGAAAGATGTTGTTAATCTTGAAAGCGTTCAGAAAAGATTTCCAATTATATTGACATTCCCACTCTGACTCCCTCCCATTCCCCCATTTCAGGAGTAACAGCCTGAAATAGGTCAGAAAGGGGCAAGCCGGGTGGTGGAGTGACCGATACCCGTTCCCTCACCCCGTCCTCCTTCTGTCATGTGGAGAGGACCCTGGTACGAGCCGGAGAGGATCAGGACGCCTCGTGTGGAGATTCTGAAACATCCACGTCCCACCGAACGAGTAAGGAGCAATGTTCAGTGAAGGGCAATTCTCACTTTAAACCAACTGGTAGTTCCGTTTCTTCCCGGCATAACTTAGATGGCGTGGCCCTGATACCATCCCCTTTCTGTGTTGAGCTGGTACAAATGGAATTCCCATTACTCGGTGTGTAGGAGGGTGGGATCACAACACGTCATCACCATCACCTCCCAGGAAGGCAGCACGGAAACTCCCTCCTACACCTCTTCCTGTCAACAGCTCAGATACTGAAACTAATCTGTGAGAGTTACAGCTCTCCCCACTTGTCCTGACATCTTCAATAATCTGTGTTCATATATAATCTGCTCCTGCAACCATTTAAAATGGTACAGAATGTTTTATATTGACTTTCAGAGTTATTCCTACCAAGGTGCATTACCTCACACTGCTCTGCATTGATCCTGATCTGCCATAAACCTGAAAGATACACCAACGTGTCACTGTCCTGTTGGAGTTCCACACTGTCCTCGACACACTTTATAACTCTTCCAGGTTTGATATCTGCAAATATTGAAATTGTCCTACAGTCACACGCCACAATCACACAGAAATACTGACTCACTCACTATTGTGAGCAAGTGCAATACTAACACGCTCCCTGACGACCGTCACTGCCAGTCTTAAATATTGACACACACCAGACAGAGTAAATGAAATATTGACGAGGTTACGGTGGAGCAAGAGAAATACTGACAGACACTCCATGTCTGGATTAGCTTCTGTATATTACTGAGTGTCTCTATGTCTCTGTATTAGTGTGTGCCTATTTGTGTGTATCAGCGTGGAGCGAGTCTGGCAGTCCCTATGTGCTTAAAGTGATGCAATATCCCCCTTACACGAGCTCTGAGGACGCGTCCTTTCACTACTGAGCTTTATGCTGCTGTCAGTCCCAGCTGGCCTCCCCACACCATTGTACAGGTGGGAGTGGACGGTGAAAATCATCAGGGATTCAGTTTGGGAGGGACAGAGGGAGGGAAGCAGCTCACAAAATCATCAACACACAAAACCAAACACAGACACACAACACACACACATACATACACATACACACACACACACTCACAGAAACAGGCACACACAAACGCAGGCACACAGACACAGGCACACACACACACTCAGAGAAACAGGCACACAAACGCAGACACATACACACATACAGACAGACACAGACACACATACACACAAACACACTCACAGGAGCAGACGCATACAGATGCAAACACACGCAGTCAGACACAGATGCATAAACAAGTGCACACAGACTCACAGAAACAGACACACACGCAGACACACCTACAGCTGCACGCAGACACACACGCGACACACATACTCACAGCCATCCCACACCCACACAGACACAGACACACCCACCCCCACACACGGATGCAGAGAGACACACAGACACACAAACTGACACAGAGACATACACACGCCAACCGACACACATACACACGCACACACACAGAAACAACACACACAGCCACAGATTTACCAGTTTCCTTATTTCCTCCCCCCACCTTATCTCAGATACAACCCTCCAACTCGGCACCTCCTTCTTGAACTGCACTATCTGCCCATCTTGCTTCCCACCTATCCTCCGCTCTGACCTATCAACTTCACCCCACCTTCATTTAACAATCGCCTTCCCAGCTACCTTCCCCCCAGCACCACCTCCTCCCATTTATCCCTCAGTCCCCTTGGCCTACAAGCCTCATTCATAATGAAGGGGTTATGTTCGATATTTCGACTCTCCTTCTCCTTGGATGCTGCCTGAACGGGTGTGCTTTTTTTAGCACCACACTCTTTCAACACAGCCACACACACGCACAAACACACAGACAGCCACACTTCCCATCCACGAAGACATCCACATGCCCCCCACACACAGCCACCCACATTCCCCACACATGCACACATACGCTCACGCACAGGCACACACAGGGAGGGGGAGGAAGGGAGGCATGGAACCTCATTCAACGATTCACCCCAAACAAAACAGTTCCCATTGCACACGGATGTAGAGATAAAGATGCAAACATACATACACACACTAATGCAGACCACACAGAGAGGTAGATACACACAGATCGACATGAAAACACAAAGGGATCCAGAAGAGTTATACAAGGGGTTTGGAAAAGACCTATTGGCCATACACTCAATGCTAACGATAATCTCAAACTAAACTAGTCCCACGTTCCTGCGCTTGGACCATAGTTTTCTAAACCTTTTGTTCTTGTACTTAATAAATTGTCTTTTAAACGTTGCAACATTACCCACATCTATCACGTCTGAGGACGTTCATGCCATACATGAACAAAATGCACATCATATCTCCTGAACAGGTAGACACAAGTACTCTGTGGGATGCTCGAGATGTCATTGCTGGAAATGTTGATGAGATGTTCTTATCATCAATAGCCACAGATGAGATGCTGGAAGATGTGAGCTGACCAACGCGTTGTCATTATTATACAAACTGGCAAGGGAAAGCCAGAGAACAATAGACAAGTGAGCCTGACATCAGTGGTGGGCAAGTTGTTGGAGAGAATCCTCACGACAAGATTTACATGTATTTGGAAAGGCAAGCAATGATAATGGAAAGTCAAAATGGCTTTGTGCATGGGAGATCATGCCTCACGAACTTGATTATTTTTTTCTTGATGCAGAACTAGCTCAAAGATAGGACACAGCTGGTGGTGGTGGAGGGTTGTTTTTCAGATTGGAGGCCCGTGACCAGTGGTGTGCCACAAAGACTGATGCTGGGTCCACTGTTTTCATCATTTATATAAGTGGTTTGAAAGTGAAACAGGAGGTATCGTTAATAAGTTCATATTCGACACCAAAATTGAAGGTGCAGTGGAGAGAAACACTGATTACCTCAGAGTATAACTGGATTTTGATCAGATAGACCAATGGTCTGAGGAGTGGCAGATGGAGTTTTCTAGATTAGATTAGATTACTTACAGTGTGGAAACAGGCCCTTCGGCCCAACAAGTCCACACCGCCCCGCCGAAGCGCAACCCACCCATACCCCTACCTTTACCCCTTACCTAACACTACGGGCAATTTAGCACGGCCAATTCACCTGACCTGCACATCTTTGGACTGCGGGAGGAAACCGGAGCACCCGGAGGAAACCCACGCAGACACGGCAAGAACGTGCAAACTCCACACAGTCAGTCGCCTGAGGTGGGAATTGAACCCGGGTCTCTGGCACTGTGAGGCAACAGTGCTAACCACTGTGACTCTGTGCCGCCAGTTCAATTTAGATAAATGTGAAGTCTGCATTTTGAAAAGGCAGTCAAGGCTTGGCTTATTCATTTAATGTTCAGTCCTTGGGGAGTGTTGCTAAACAATGAGACCTTGGAGTGCAGGTTCAAAGTGCTTTGGAAGTGCAGTCGCAAGTATACAAAATAGTGAAGAAGGCGTTTGGTATACTTGTCGTTGTTGGTCAGTGCATTGAATGTAGGAGTTAGAAGGTCATATTGCGACTGTACAGGACATTGGTTAGGCCACTATTGAATACTTCGTGCAATTACGGTGTCGCTCTTCAAGGAAGGGATAGTGAAACCTGAAAGAATTCAGAAAAGATTTACAAAGATATTGCCAGGGTTGGATGTTTTAAGATTTATGGAGATGCTGAATATGCCGGGGTTACTTTGTCTGTAGCATCAGTGGTTGAGAGATGATCTTGAGAGATGATCTTAGAGGTTTATAAAGTCATAAGTGGAATGGATAGTGTCAATAGCGAAGTCTTTTCCCCAGGGTCGCAATCTCCAAAGCTAGAGGACATAGGTTGAAGGTCAGAGAGGAAAGGCTTATAAGGGATGTAAGGAGCAAAGTTTTCAAAGAGAGGGTGCTTTATATGTAACGAACTGCCAGAGGAAGTTGTGGAGACAGGGACAATTGCAACATTTAAAAGTCATTTGGATGGGCACATGAATAGGTAGTGTTTAGGGGTATATGGGCCAAATGCTGGCAAATAGAACTACATTAATGTAGGATATCTGGTCAGTAGGGACGAGTTGGATAGAAGGGTCTGTTTCCATGCTGGACAGCTCTATGAAACTCTGCTTTCTGTAAAACTTTCTCCTGTCATCTTAAAATTACCCTCAGTCTTGAAGTCCATTACCCTAAGGAAAAGGAACCTGCCATTCAACATTATCTATACCCCTCACTGTTTTATAAACCTTTGTAATGCTTAGAAGGTCTCAACATCCTACACTGCAGTGGGGAAGGTCCCAGTCCATCCATCCTGTCCTTATTACTTAAACACTCCATTCCCAGCAACAACCCGGTAAATCTTTTCTGAACCGTCTCCAGTTTAATGATATCCTCAACGTGACTGTGTGACCTGAACTGCACACAGTACTCCAGGAGAGACCTCACAACTGTCCTGCACAACTTGAAGATAATGTTCCACCTCCTGTACTCAAAGATCTGAGCAATGAAGGCCAGCAACCCAAATGCCTTCTTAACCACCATGCCTACACATGATGCGAACTTCAAAGAAAGAGAGCAGAAACCCCTCTGTTCTACAACACTAGCAATGGCCTGATATTTAATTGTGTGTGTTCTCTCCTTGTATGTTTTATCAAATTGTGATACATTGTATTTATCGAAGTTAAAATCGATCTGCCACTCCTCAGCCCAGTGAGTGATAGTACTGGGGTAGAAAGGCTGCAAAGTAGTCCGCTGCTTTAAGTCATTTCGTAGTATTAAGAAGAGGACAGTCACACGTTACAGGTGGGAAAGAGTGATTAGTGCTTTTGATCCAAAAAGTATGTGTTTTTTTCATCTCTGGTGTTTAGTGATAAGTATCTGTTCCAGATCTTTTATAGTGTAGACTGTGTCTGCAGGATATCTTTCACTTATATTGTTGATATCAGATAATAGCCACTTAAGGTGGAAATCATAGCCAAACAATTAAAGATTTTCATAGTGTATCATGAAGGCAGAGCACATAAACTCAACATTCTACATTTGAGGTGAGTACCTTTCATCTGTTGAAAAATGTCATTCTTTTAACTGTGTAATTCAGTAAAAGTGAACCAAATTTTAATTAATCCACACTGAGCTGAAATCTGACAGTTAAAATGTGACCCAAAATCTGGGAATGGTTTAAGTCTTGTACAGTGGGTAACGCCCATGCCTCTGAGCCGGAGCTCTGTGTTATATTCCAATACCTGAACTTGCGTGATAGTGTCTCTCACGCTGCACCGGAAGGTCTGGATTCAACTCCTGTCTGTCACGGAGGCATGTCACAGTATTTCAAAACAGACTGATGAATAAACACAGAGGGGAATCGTGTTGCAGCTTTAGGGACTGTTGCCAAGTGGTGGTAGTGTCCCTACCTCTGTGCTCAATAGTCTAGATTCGAATCCCACAGAGGTGTTTCATAATGTGGCTGAACAAGTTGATTAAAACGATTTTACGATTGTGATATGTTGGAGAAGGAAGAAGTGTCAGTATTGAATTTCAGAACGTAGGCCCAAGGTTGACAGAAAACACAGACAGAAATCATGAAACCATGGATAGGGTGAATAGTCAGGGTCTTTACCCCAGTGCAGGGATGTCCAAAACTAGAGAACGTAGAATTAAGATTTAAAAGGGACCTAAAAGTGACCATTTTCACACAGAGGGTGGTGCGTGTATGCAATGGACTGCCAGACGAAGTGGTGGAGGCTGTTATAATTACAACATTTAAAAGGCATCTGGATGAGGACATGAATTGGAAATGTTTAGGGGGATATGGAACAAATGGTGGAAAATTTAAATAAGTTAATTTAGGACATCTGGTTGGCACGAATGAGTTAAACCAAAGGGTCTGTTTCTGCGCTGTACAACTCAATGAATCATCGATCCAATTTGTTAAGCTCTCTTTGTAATCTTATGAAACCTTCTTCACCTTCCATTTTATTACTAATCTTGGTATCAGCCGTCAACCTGCTCACAATGCCTCCGAGAATACTCATCTAAATCTTTTATATAAGTGACAACCAAAAGTGGATCCTGCACCAATCCCTGTGGAACGCCGCTGGTCACAGGCCTCCAGTCCCAAAGACAAGCCTCCTCCACCACCCTCTGCCTCCTGCCAATAACCTGAAACACACACACACAAAGACATACAGAGACACAGACACAGCTCTGTCTTTAAGATAGAGATAGATATATTCTGATTGATAAGGGGAGCAAGGTTTACAGTGAAATTGTGGGAGAATTTTTTGAAACACATGTCAGCCATGGTGGGACAGCAGATCAGACTCGATGGACCCAAATACTATATTTTTGCACCAATGTCATTTGCTCTGTGGTTTACGCGATCTGAAATGTCGGCACCAAAGAGCAGTGGAGGCTGAATTTGATAAATGCTTTACCGAACAGAGTAAATGGGAATGTGGGGTAGGTTACAGGGGCTGAATGGACTATGTCTTTCCTATTGGTTGTGCTTTCGTTTAAAAAACGAGAAGTTGACTTGCTGTGACGTTCAGACATTTTTAACTTTAGAGGTTCTACCATTTAAGATTGAGATAACGATGTTCCTACCTCCTTAGAGTTTTGCTGTCTGTGGTATTCTCAACCCCAGGGAACAGTGAAGACTGGGCCATAGTGTCGTAGAGATTTACAGCATGGAAACAGACCCTTCAGTCCAACTCATCCATGCCGACCAGATATCCCAAACTAATCTGGTCCCACCTGTCAGCACTTGGCTTATATCCAGCCAACCCCCTACTATTCATATAGCCATTCAGGTGCCTTTTAAATGTTGCAATTGTACAAGCCTCCATCACTTCCTCTGGCAGCTTGTTCCATGCACGTACAGCTCTCTACGTGGAAAAAGCTGCCGTTTAGGTCTCTTATATATCTTTCTCCTTCAGCCTATAACTATGCCTTCCTGTACTTGACTCCTCCACCTAGGGAAAAGACATTGTCCATTTATCCTATCCATACCCCTCATGATTTTATAAACCTCCGTAACATTACCCCTCAGCCTCCTAAGCTCCAGGGAAAACAGCCCCAGCGTATTTAACCTCTCCCTATAGCTCTAATTCTCCAACCATGGCAATATCCTTGTAAATCTTTTCTGAACCCTTGCAAGTTTCAAAACCTTCTTTTCGATAGGAAGGAGACAGGATCGCACGCAATATTCCAACAGTGGCCTAACCATTGTCCTGTACAGCTGCAATATTATCTCCTAACCCTGTACTCAATACTCAGACCAAGAAGGGAAAGCATACGAAACGCCTTCTTCACTATCCTATCTACCTGCTACTCCACTTTCAAGGAGCTATGAACCTGCACTCCAAGGTCTCTTTGTTCAGCAACACTCCCAAGGACATCCCCATTAAGTGTATAAGTCCTGCCAAGATTTGCTTTCCCTAAATGCAGCACCTCGCATTTATCTAAATTAAACTCTATCTGCCACTTCGTAGATCATTGCCCCAACTGATCAAGATCTCATTGTTATTTCGGGTAACCTTCATCATTGTCCACTACATCTCCAATTTTGATGTCATCTGCAAACTTACTAATTATACTTCTTATTCTCACATCCAAATCAGTTTTGTAAATGACAAAAAGTAGTGGGGGTCATTGAAGATATTCAAGGCTCATCTTGACTGACCTTTGTTGGACAGGGGAGTCAGTGTTTATTGGGATTAGACAGGAAAGGGGGTTTCAACCGCAAACAGACCAGCCATGATCTGTATAAACTGACCAGCGGTCTGGAGTTCCTATCCCATATTGTTTTCTCACTGAACCCGTTGAGACTATAACAGAGGGAGACGAAGATCCCATTCAGCCAGTCAGTATCACTGCAATGAGGTAGGAGGAACCCCATTCAGCTCCTCTAAGGAGATACCCGGGAATAGAATGAAGGATTCACTCTCAGTGCAATAGAGATATACATCAGGGAAACTCATCCGTGCCAACCAGGTGTGTTCATTTGCCATCATGTCGCCCATATCCCTCTAAATCATTCCTTTCCATAAACCCATCTGGTTGACTTTTAAATGGAGTAATTATACCAGCCTCTAACACTTCCTCTGGCAGCTCATTCCACACACACGCCATACACTGTGTGAACAGGCTGCCCCTCAGATCCCTTATATATCTTGCCCCCTCGCCTTAAAACTATGCCCTGTAGCTCTGGACTCCCTTACCCAAGGGAACAGACCTTGCCTATATGCCCTATCTATGCCCCTCATGATTTCATTAACATCCATCAGATCACATCTCAAAGAGAATAGTTTATTTTAATGTGTAGTGACTGCGGCAATTATTCAACACAGCAGCAACAACCAACAATGAAATTAATGATGAGGGCTATTGGTTGTGTTGTTAAGGGGACACATGTTAATCAGGCTATAGGAAATCACCCTCATCGTCAAATGCCTAAAGCTCAAAATTGAGCACATGAAAGATTTTCTAGAATGATTCTGTTGCTGCATCAGAAACACAGCATGTTTGAAAGGATAGCGATCCCCCAAATGTTAGTCCATATTCTATGTTCATCTTGTAAACTCTCAGTGATCAGGAACATTTACAGTACGAACTCCACCTTATATCTGACAACAAATGGCCTGAAGGAGGATCACTGAGATCAGAAATCCACAACCAGCTACACAGCATGGCAGGAGGCCATGCACAGGAACAGGGAGTCCTGCTCAGCTACCAGGAAATACAGAATAGAGATGATTACATATTTTCAGATTGAAAAGCTGTCACTGGTGAAATTCATCGGGGATCAGTGTGAGTTTATCACAGGTATCCAATCCAGAATAATGATTTGGAAGACGGGGCTGAATAGATTTGAGCGCAGTTTGCCCTCACACAAGGACAGTCATTTAATAAGGTGTCAAGTGGAGACACAGTGTCTCCAATGGGATAGAGACAGGGGAGGGTCGTGAGCAAACCTTCACCAAAAAAAATGTACAATGGGGGTGATGGGAAGTTTATGTTTTGGACGAAGCATGAAACAACAGTAAAATATATAACTGGAGGCAGAATGCAGAACTCGGGAGTACAAAGGGATTTGCGTGTTGGTCGATAAATCACAACACGATAGTCTGTAGATGCAGCACGTGATTTGGTAAATAAATGAAGTGATACTTTTGTCTTGATAAAGAATATTGTGTCTGATCTTAAGGATGTTTTACTGCATCTGTACAGGCCGATGTTGAGTTAGCATCTGATGTACTGGGTGTGGTTGTAATTCCACTGAATTGAAAAACAAATTGCTTTTGAAATGATTTAAAGATGTTTCTCTTTACTCGTTGTTGCAATGAAGGCATTATGTTCTGAACGAATCGAAGTTTAGGCCTGACAATGAGAAAAGTTCTTATTGACCATATAAGATTTTGAGCTGGTGAATACCTGAGGAATATTTTATCTTCTATGTGAGAATAAGACTGGGGAGCTCATTTAAGAATAAGTTGCATTCATTGAAATGCAGTTATTGTGAAGATATTACACGTTGTATTATAAA
>NC_057717.1:58886237-58930493 GCF_004010195.1 Chiloscyllium plagiosum | reverse complement strand
GAAACCTCCTCAGTCATCTTTACCACTCATGGAGGATTCCTGCCGTGGATTCACTGGAATCTGCCCCTGCCTGAAGTAAAGGGAAGTCAGCTAAATCCACCTGTTCCAGGAAGTAATCTCAATGCCAGTAGTTTGTAAGAGCAGAATCGCTACATAAGCTGAATGATATTTGGAACAATCACTCATGTTTCCTTTCGTCATGAGTTCAATTAATATTTGGGCACAGTTCTTTCAAGTTAACTTTCTGCAGAGATTATATTTCTCAGTTTGTCATTAAAACTATGCATGTGTCAGTATTGTTAGAGAGGGAAACATCGACGTACAGATTTGCAATATTGAAACCGTTTGACATTCATCTTTTCCATCGTAGTTTGAGTAACTCTGCTTCGGCCATAAACTTGTTAATTTTAGCAGATTAAAGAATCCTGCCTGACTTGTTCCTAACCCTCACACACTCTGAGACCTATTTTGTTGGTCATATCACTATCGATCAGTGAGCCTGCCGTCATTGGTGACCATTTGTTGGAGAGCATTGAGAGGGTCAGGATTAACATGTATTTGCAAATGTAACACCTGATGAAGGATAGTCAACATGGATTTGTGCATGGGAAATCATTTCTAACAAAGTTGATTGCATTTTGTGAAGAGGTGACAAAGAAGATTGATGATGGCAATGTGGTAGACGCTGTCCATATAGACTTCAGCAAGGCATTCGACAGGATTCCGCATGGCAGACAAGTTAGCAAGCTTAGGTCATAAATAGATCCAAGATAAGCTAGCCAAATGACTACAAACTTAGTGTGAAACTAGGAGACAGACGGTGGTAGAGGACTGCTTTTCAGATTGGAGGTCTATGACCAGTGATGTGCCACAAGGAGCAGAGCTGAATCCATTGCTTTTCAATATCTATATACATGATTTGAATGTGAATACTCGCCTTTTATTATGTAGACAGATAAAATTAAAATTGGAGGTGCAGTGGCCAACAAGCTTTACATCAGAGTACAATAGGACCTCGATCAGATGGGCCAATAGACCAAGGAGTGAAAGATGAAGTTAAATTTAGGAAAATGTGAAGTGGTGCATTTTGGTAAGTTAAAATAGGGCAGGACATACACAATTAGTGGTGAGGTCGTGGGGAGTACTGTTGAACAAAAATCCTCATAGATCCTTGAAAGTGGAGTCACAGGTCGACAGAGTGGTGAAGGTGGGGTTTGGTATGCTTGCCTTTATAGATCAGTTCATTGAGTATGCGAGTTGGGAGATCATGTTGCTACTGGGCAGGATGTTGATGAGGACAGATTGAGAATACTGTGTTTAACACAGTTTGCTCTGCTACAGGTATGATGCTGTTAAACTTGAGAGGGTGCAGAAAAGATTTACAAGGATATTGCCGGACATGGAGTGATGATCTACAGGGAGAGTCTGGGCAGACTGGGGCTTGTTTACTCTGGAGCATCGGAGGCTGAGACGTGACATTACAGAGGTTTATAAAATCATGAAGAAAATGGATAATCTGAATAGCCAAGGTATTTTTTCCACGTTGGGGCGTTCAGAACTAACGGACAAAAGCTAAAGGTGAGAGGAGAAAGATATTAAAGGGACAATATTTTCATGGAGATTGTCGTGTGTGTATGGAATGATCTCTCAGAGAACAACATTCAATAGGCATCTGGATATGCATATTAATAGGAAGGATTTAGATGAATATGGGCCTAATGCTGGCAAATGGGACTAGATCAGATTGGGCTGTCTAAGTATGTGGACAGGTCTCCGTGCTGCATGACACTGTAAGGGAGATAAGGAGAAATTCTAAAAGGACCATTTGAGTGGGAAGTCTCTTCTCCAGAGATATGCGGTGCCTCTTTGATCACATTTATCCAAAGCTGAGTTAGTTAAATATTTGACAGTGAAGTGAGTCACAGATAATGGGATACAGACAGGAAGGTGGGGCTGAGACCATAACCTGATCAGCCACAATCTTAGTGCCTGATGGAGAAGGTTCATAGTGTCTAACAATCTAACCCTGCTCCTGTTCTGATGTTCCATCCAGACCCTCCATCCTGCTAGACTGGAACAGTTGGATGCTACTCACTGCAATAACTCCCCTGACTCTCTGGAATAGAGAATTCCTGGCATTCACTACCCTCTGTTTGAAGAAATCACTGCCTGCTCCTACACCATGATCTATCAATATGATCGATAGAATACAAGGGCCTACTAAGGAGCGACGGACACATTCCTTATAAAAGATTACAATGTTTTTTTCTCACAGCTGACATCAAGCTATTTAGTTTTTTCTTTGCCCTCTCCGTCTTGTTTTAAATATTTAGGGGAACAATAGCCGCTTTCCAGTCTGCAGGGTCCCTCCAGAATCTAAGCACTGATCCTTCTGATACCCCACAAGCCTCCCATCCAAAGAAAAACATTACTCTATTCATTTTGCCCATTATCCAATTTTTGATCCATTCTGTGTGTTCCACTCCTACCTACCCATGGACTCTAACATTCCCCACTCAACAGTATTCAACGGTATCAAACAGTTTTCTGAAAATTCAAAACTTCCACACCCACTGGTTGTCAATTGTCAATTGTCAATTGTCGATGTCACAACGAACAATCTCCACAAACACAGCAATTTTATCCAAGATCATTTCCCTTTCCTGAATCTAGGCCGAATGTAAATACATTGTTATTTTCCAAGTGTCTAGTTGTCACATTCCTTATAAAAGGTTACAATGTTTTTCTCACAGCTGACATCAAGCTATTTAGTTTTCTCTTTGCCCTCTCCGTCCTGTTTTAAATATTTAGGGGAACAATCGCCGCTTTCCAATCTGCAGGGTCCCTCCAGAATCTAACCAGCTTCGAAGAATAATCAGTAATTCTTTCAGCAGCTCTTTGCCACCTCGTCAAACCTCTGGGATGTAGCTCATCAGATCCAGCAACATACCAAGCTTCAATTTGAATAGATTTTCAATGACATACTCTTCATTAATTCTAATTTCGTACATCCTCTAATTTTCACCAGGGCCCCTGTTCCCTAGTATTCCTGGAAGTTAGTTTCTACACGTTCCTCCGTGTAGATAGAACCAATGTATTCCTCTCAGCAGGCAGATGGCTTCCGTCAGCTAGTGTTATATCGGAGGACTGCACTCCAGGTATGTCACTCACTCGTGCCTGGAAAGTTCCAGAATCAATCCAATACACTTCAAGGTGATGTATATGTCACCCACTCTTACCTGGAAAGTTCCAGAATCAATCCAGTTCACTTCATGATGAGTGTCTGCACAATCCTGTGTCTGCTGTGAGTTTACAGCCAATATTGAATGAGGGGAAACAGCTCACTGACCACCTCATTTTTGAAAGACGCTGGTTTCACATTTTGCACTTGGAATTGGCCCAGCTTAGGCAAATGTTCCTGGAAATCCCTGGGAGGTTTTTGCAGTTTCCTGCCCCTCCCTGTGTACTGAGCTTCCCTTCTGCGCATTTCGACTCTATTTGTTTACCATGGACCCAGAACTCTCTGTAAATGCAGTGCTCATACCTCGTCCAGAATGGGGTCACCATACCATTGGGTCTCTCTGAAAGGACGCGGCAGCTGATAACGCAAACCCGAGAAAAGCGTCGACAGAACCTCTATTTATTCTGTAATGACAGGAGAAGTCAAATTCCCACCCGCACGGTGCACCCATTCAGTGTTGAAAATATTTCTGTTCTGAGCAGAAAAATAAATTACGTCTCTGCACAGTCCTACAGTTACAGTTCCTTTCTTCAAAAAAGTCATTTGACAACGTAACATTCCATTTCTTTGTATCTGAGCAACTATAAGGGCACCACCAGTATTGCCTGCAGAGACGATCATTACATTCAGAGGAGAAAGACATATGGAGTATAACTCAATGTAAACAGAGACACATCTAAATTGACATGATATTCAGGAATATGGGAAAAGGGGAAATTTTAGAATAAGCTCCTATTTTATTTTCCTTCTGGTATATTATCATCAGTCTCTGTGTTTGGTTTTCATTTTTCTCTCTCTCTTTCTCGCTGGACATTTCTACATCCACTAAACTAACCTCCCCCTCACTCATCTGACCATCCCTGATATAAATAATATTATTTCCCAGTTACTTTCAGTTGTAATATCGGGTCACTAGATTCGAAACTTTATCTGTTTTTCTCTTGACAGCGGCTGCCATACTTGCTGAGATTCTCCAACATTTTCAGACGCTGGAGACTTTTATTTCGGATCTCCATCATCCACAGTTCCTTGTTTTATTTCACCTTTAATGCAGTCATTTCACAGGATGTCAGCATCACTGGTAAGGGCAGCATTTTGTTATCCGTCACTAATTGCCATTGACTGTGAGACCATTTGTCAAGACAATATGGAGCCAATCTTTTATTGTCACACTTAGTTTCTTTACCAAAGACTGTCAGTGAAATAACAAAAGAAATCCCAACGGTTTATAGTTGTCGCTTGTAAAATGAGATTTCATTACAATTGTTGCCATTCGAATTTAACTTCTGTCATCGGCTATGGAAGGATTTGAAACAATGCATTTTAAGTCATAACTTGTGTCTTTGAATTACACGGCCAGTGACATTATTACTCTGAAATGAGGTCCCTATTATGAAATAGGTGGTGCGCCAAGAACAAGTTAGTGGTCAAAATTTTTGGAACTGGAATAGTGTTCAGAAAAGAAGTGGAGCCATAAAATCACAAGGGAGCAGATGATGGGTCATTCAGCAACAGCATTGAGGCAGAGGTGGAGACTGGGGATATTATCGAGGTGTGTGCAGGCAGGTGTGATGGCAGAGAGAATATAGAGACATAAAACAATTCGGGGCAAACGGAAGACTCAAGGGTCGTAACAGTCTTGATCCTTCTTCGATGTCTATGAGTGAAGAGTCTGAAATTGATGGAAATGAAGTGGAGTTTGTGACTGAAACTGAAGATAGCAAATTATGTATTTGTTAAATATAAATAAGAAAAATAGCAATAACCTTCATCATCGTTTATCGGATTGACAGAGATAGCTTACCAGGAACACGAATAATAGCGAGGATGGGATAGTAACCTGCTTGAATAATCATCAATATGATTCGTATCCGCAAGTCTAACTATGGCCAACGCCGAGAAAGATAATAAAGATAATAAAGACCATCAGACAAACTCCTGTCTATAGTTGTAACATTCCAGTCTAATGTTCTCAGATTCTGAGCCATTGTTGGAACATTCCAGTCCGTTGTTCTAAGATTTCCTTCCTCTCCCTCTCCCTGTAGCTGCTGATCCCAATCGTGCTTGAAGATGACGCTGCCGATGATACTATGAGACAACAGGTTGACGGAAGCCCCTTATTAATAGAACAGGGATACCGTCTAATGATACAGTTAGGATCCATGGAGACTGACATCAATCACAGTCACAAACATCTCCAGTAAACCCTTTTCAGTACAACCCTCATATGTCACCACAATACTTTCTCTGGTTGGGATGTTGACATCGCTGACTATTGGGCAAATAGCACATCTCCAATTGTAATGTTAGAGGTGATGTAAAGTGATGATACTTTGTATTCACCAGCTCAATGATCCTGCTATGTTTTTGCAGGATAGAAATTGCTGGGGTCCCAAGGCCGTGGATGTTGACATCGCTGACTATTGGGCAAATAGCACATCTCCAATTGTAAAGTTAGAGGTGATGTAAAGTGATGATACTTTGTATTGACGAGCTCAATGATCCTACGATGTTTTTGCAGGATAGAAATTGCTGGGGTCCCAAGGCCGTCTGTGCCTGATCACCAGACCTGCTGCATCCTTTTGTTTTATTTACTTATGTTTAACTTTGACATTTATCTTACCATCATTTAACAGATTAGGTGAGGTTAGGCATTTTTGAGAGGCTCCTACAGTGGCATAGACGGTCTGTATACAGTACAGTCCTTGTGGTCCTTGCAGCTGCGGCATGGTCCTGTGGAGCGATGGTCAAACTCTCACGGAACCAGGATTCTTAGTTTTACCTTTCACCAGTTATTGCTGGAGTGTCAACAGGGTTGGAAGAGTGGAAATCTTTCCTGGCTGCTCCACACTCTTTCTGAGATTTCTCTCAGAATTGGCTTTTGATGTTCTTTCCTCCTAGATTGGAGAACTGCATGTGAGACGATCTGTTTCCTGAATTTGTTTTATCACAAGTATATGTTAATGGGATGTCACTATATTTGAGCAGTTACTGTATAGTAGTTAAATAACCTATAATTCTTTTTCGGTTTTCCAGTAGAATTAAGTTATTCCAAGTTCCACTTGTTGGTGTTGTATTTGAATAGATTGTGTTTTGCTTAAAGTCAAACATTTTGACCAAACGAATTGTATCTGAAACACAGCACCTCACATTTACCTTTAAAATTAGAAAACGTTCGGGTCGAGACTACCTTCGTCATGTATTGTGAGGGGCGGTCTGCTCGGTTCCATAGCAAAAAGGAAAGATTTTCACGTTTTAATTGGAGAATTACTTAATGGACAACATGTTGGAGAAATACGTGCTTTGACAGCGGAATGCAGCGAGGTGGAGGAGTGAGAGCTCTATCAGGAATTATGTTGCATACACAATCCACCTCACAGATCCAGCCCAGACACGTGTACGCCCAGATGAGATATCTGCTCAGCATGGTGCACTGTGCAGACAAGGCTCAGTACAACCTAGCAATCTGTCCAGAATGGAGCACTGTGCATAGCAGGCTCAGTGTAACCCAGCAATCTGTCCAAGATGGAATACTGTACAGACCAGCCTCAGTACAATCCAGCAATCTGTACAGGATGGAATACTGTGCAGAGCTGGAAATGTGTTGCTGGAAAAGCGCAGCAGGTTTCCAGCAACACATTTCCAGCTCTGATGTCCAGCATCTGCAGACCTCACTTTCTCCGGAATATTGTGCAGACCAGGCTCAGTACAACCCAGCAATCTGTCCAGGATGGAGCACTGTGCAGACCAGGCTCAGTATAACCCAGCAATCTATCCAGGATGGAGCACTCTGCAGGTCTCAACGGCCCACTAGCTATCTGTACAACATAGGGAGAAGTGCAGATCACACTGGTTCATTGATTCAGAAACCCGGACGAAACTTTCTGTCCAGCATAGGGTGAAATGCAGCCCACACCAATATATTGCTCTATAAACGTGAACAAAGGACCTGTTCAGAATGGGAAGCTGTGCAGTGAAGATCAGTGAATTGATCTGTAAACCTGAGCAGTTATCCTCCCCGCATGTAGAGCTGTGGACACCACCCCAGTACATTGCTCAATACACTGTGCTAGATCCCTGCTCAGTGTGGGGAAACTTGCAGCCCATGCTGAAAGTGACAGGATGTGAAGCTTCCATCCATTTACAGCTCCATATTTCCATTGTACCATGACAAGGGGGTGCTGTGTGTGTGAAAACCACTGCCAGAGAGAGATGGTGAGGGAATTAGTTTAAATTCCAAAAAACAAAAGGATTTTGGGTAAACGAGAAAGGAAGGTTGAGAGAGAATTTCATGGAAGTTTGCAGTTTTCAGAATGCTGAGATGAAGACATTTCGACAGAATCCACCAACGTGAGCCAGTATTCCCAGCAATGATGGGTTAATGGGATATTGGTGTGAGTTTAGATGATGGATTTTTGGATGAGCATTTGTTCTGCTTTGTAAAACAGCAGAGTCTATGACTCATTGGGCTGAATGTAACAACAATTTAGCTCAGTGACATTTTTATTGAATGTGACAGAGGGATTGTCTGCACGAGGTCGAGCTAGTTTCCTGGTGCTATCTTGTCGAACTCACCTTATTACCTACCCACCCGACACCATGGTGTCCCTCTCATTCAATAGCAGCTCGATTCTCCAATCCATCATGACTGGAGGTACTAACAACAAATACCTACCTTGTCTGAACTCTCTCTGTATATCAGACTGTTGACTTAACGCAACATCCTTGTAAAGTTCTTCTTCACCTTTTCCAGTTTAATATCATCCTTCGCTTAGCAATTAGAGCAATTTACCTGGGTGGCAACTTTCAGAGATATTCTTATGGGAGAAATCGGGAGAGGAAAAGGGAGCATGAGACAGCTTTGGCAAATAGTTTTTGCAGAATCAGATAAGATTCCACACGCATATGAATGGCAAAAGTGTAACCTGGGAGAGAATAGAGCCCCTTAAAAATTGAAAAGCCATTTATGTCATAGAGTCATTGAGATGTACGGGATATATGGAGGGCTAGTACAGAGGGTACCATTCTCTTCTCAGAAGTAGCCACACTACCAGACCCACCATGAATGGTCTGAGGTCTATATTATATTATATCGAGGATGGCTTCGTCTGATTTACCATAGACAGGTGAATCAGGAATAATGGTGCATGGAGAGAAAAGTGCAGCTGGGACCAGAATGAGATGAGCCACGACTTTATTTACTGGTGGAGTAGTGTGAAAGGGCCGAATGGCCCACTAATGTCTCTCAGCCCTGTGTTCTGATGTTCCATTCAGCAATTTGGACCTGCTGCTCAGGAGCAGATGAACACCACTCCAATGGTTAGGTGTAGTTTAAGAAATGTACTTGGAAAATCCAGGCTGGGTCAGGAAGTGACCCCCCCCCCCACCCCAATCCCTGTTTGCAGGCTTCCTCTCTCTGTACCTACTGCTCCAGATGAGAGTCATGTTATAGACCCAGATTCTCTGTGAATACAGCCCCCATACCCTACCCAGGGTTAACTCAAACAAACCCTCTGCTTGCCCTGAATGCAACATTGTACAACACGATTTCCATGAAAATAACCAGTTACTTTCCAAAAGCAGAACACGTGGAAATAGTAAATAGGAGCAGGAGTAGGCTATTCGGCCCCTCAAGCTAGCACTGTCATTTAATAAGAACATGGCTGATTTACTCCAGGGCTCAACTCCACTTTCTTGCCCACTCCTTGTATCCATCCTTACCTCTCTGGGTTAGGGCATTCCAGACATTCATTACCTTCTGAGAAAAGACATCACTCTGCATATCAGATTGACATCGATGTTCCATATTCGGTATCTATGTCCTCGAGTTTGAGACTCCCCTCAGGAGAGGAAACAACTTCTCAACGTTTACCTCCCCAAGCCCCTTCTGTGTCTTGTATCACTCCTCATTCATTTAAACCCCAATGAATAACCGCCTCACCATTTTAGAAGTTCTCAATAATTTAACCCGTTCATCCCAGGAAGCCGCCTAATGTTCCAACCTAGTTACTTGCTGCATCAGTATGCTGACTTTTTGTTTCATAATCAGGAATACTCCAATCTCTTTGTACTGCTCCTTTTCTGGAAGTCCTCTCCATTAAATAACAGCCTGCCTTTTGATTGTCAGTGTCATCCACAAACTCGAATTCATATTGCACTCAGCTCCCGCCATCTGGCTATCACTATAGATTGTGAATAACTAATGTCATTTGACTGATTTGTAAACTCTCTAGCAGATATACCTTTATCATGAAGATCCATTAATGTTGACTCTCCGGTTTCTATGTGCTAACCAATCATCATCCCATGTTAATACATTATCCGTCATCCTTCGACCTTCTATCTTGTGTGAGAACTTTTATTTTGTAATACCTTGTGGAAAATCTCTGGAAAGTCTGGTGTCTTCCAGATCCCCTTTATGAAGTCCGCTTGTTACATTCTCAGGCATCTCCAGAAATACTTTGCATGATTTTACAGGGCGAAATATAATTCTCTTTCACAAACCCACACTGACTCTGCGTGAAGCTTTTCTGAATGTTCATGCCGGCCAGGATTTCCAAATTAGGCTGGTCCCATCTGCTTTCAATTGGCCAATATGCTTCTAAATGTTTCCCATTCATATGTTTGTCCAAATGAGTTTTAAATTTTGTAGCTGTATGGAATCTACCACTCTTCCGTTGGCAGCTCATTCCATACCCACACCACCCTCTGTGTAGAAACGTTGCTACTGCGTCCCTTGAAAGTTTTCCCTCCTTCACCTTAAACCTATGCTTTCTACGGCTGAACTCCCCCATCCCGTGGAAAAGACCTTTGCTATTCACCCTCTCATGATTTTAGAATCTTCGCTAACTTCACCCCAACCTTCTAAACTCCATCCAATACTAACTTCAAGAACAAGCATAAAAAAGCACTGCAAATTTGAAGCAATATTAAACATGACAGGTAACCAACACTCAGCTCCAAATGTCATACTTTGATTTGCTTTTCTCCATGTTACAATACTAAGGCAACATCAACGTTTACTAGTGCCAATAAGAAGTCAAGCACTTGGATTCCTTTGTCTAAAGGGGGCGATGATCTCGACAGTGAAAACGTATTTATGGGCAAATCTATATTAATGCCACGTAATCAAAATTCTTCCTCCTGGCCCCACTATGACCTTGTGTGGTTGTGACTTCTTTATCTTCTACTCAGTAGAGAGAATCCCTTTCCCCCATTCACCTCTTACTTTAAAACCGTTTTACATCATTTTCTCGTTCACCAGTGCTAAAAGCCCGTTTATCTTTGCCACACCCTCTTGTCCCTGTCACCCATCCCCCACCTCTGGCAAGGGACTAAAAAGCCCATTTTCCAATCCTTTTCAGCTCTGAAGAAGTGTCACACTAGACTTGCAATGCTAACTCTGTTTCTCTGTCTCTGCAGATGCTGACAGACCTGCTGCATTTCTCCAGAAATGAATAAGTGCAGCACAAATTTTCAATTAAACAAATAACTATGGATACTGGAAATAAAAAATACAAGAAAATGCTGGAGAAACTGAGTGCTTTGTACAGGGTCGCTGGACCTGAAAATTTAACTCTGCATTAACTCCAGAAGATGTTGCAACATCTTCAGCCGTTTCTTCAGCAATTTCCGTTTTTGAACAATTTCCATAGAAGTACGTCCCACTAACACGCTGTGAAACTGTTTCAACATGTCTTCACATTTATGTTCTGACTCCCTTAAATTAAGGCGAACCAAACTTTAACTTTCCACTTACATATATTCCTCCAAATACCCTTCACATTCATTGAATTTACGAACTCACTGTTTGAGTTCTTATAGAAACCCTTCCGAAAATCCAATATATGCCACTTCTACTGTTTCCCCATTATCTATGCTGTAAGAAACAACTTCAAACGATTCCCAAGTTTATGAAGTATTATTATTCTATCAGAAATGTATGCTGATTCTCCCCATTGTTGCAGTTAATTTCTACATATCAAAAATCTCATCCTGCATAATAGATTCCAACAGTTTCCCTACAGATGTCAAGTTAATTGGTCTGCAGTTCTCCAAACTATGTCTTCTTCCCTTCATAGCTGCTTGGATCCCTTCCATTCATCTACAAAGCTTGGCTCAGGTTTACCAACTTCCATTTATCTACAATGACTTTCTGTCTCTGCAGAATGTACAGGAAAATAAAGCACAGTCATCAACATTGCAATTAATATTTCTATTGGTGATTTATTTCTGACATTTTTTTAGGAAGTACATCTGTTTCGTCATACTTAGCAATGCTGAATCCAGCTACATGTTCAAGTACTACCTTGTTACTGATATGAATTAACTTTATGTCTTTAGCTGCAGAAGTCTGATATGATCAGTTGGTATTGCAGCGCGATTTTCTGGATTTTCCTGCATGGTTATTTCTTGGTCATTTCCCTGTCCTCTACAATAAGCTCTCCTCTCCCGATTGCACATTTCCACATTTGACCATGCTATTATTTTGTATCCTTTGAAACATAGATCGTGGATTTATGCAGTCTTTGTGTTGTTTGTTAGCATGTATGTTATCTTTTTGATTTCCTTATCAGTTTCATGGCCTTCCTTTTCTGGATCGTTAATTTCTGAGAATTGTCAGGTTTCCACAATATCTGGAGTTCTTCTGTAGTCACTTCCTTTGATTAATATATTTTCCAATTTGTTATGTTTACCATCATTGAGTCACTTTCCCTTTCTTTGGTGTTTGTATCTGAAAAAAAGACATATGTTTCAGACTTTGCAGTTTTTATAAAAAATCTCCTGGTCCTGACCAGTATATTCAGGAACACTGCAGAGGGCTAGAGAAGAAAGTGCGGGAGCATTGCTTGCCTCTTTTCCATCATCGCAAGCCAACGACTGAGGTCCTGAACGACTGGAGGTTAGCAAATGCTGAGCCCTTATTCAAGAAAGGCTACAAAGGTAAAGGCCAGTAAACCTAAAATCTAGTAGGTAAGTTACTTGAGAAGATTTGGAGAGATTGGCTATACCTGCATTTGGAAGGACAGGGTGTGACTTGCAGTAAGAATAGAATGATGATGGAAAAGCACAGCAGGTCATGTAGCATCCGAGTAACAGGAAAATCGATATTTCGGGCAAAAGCCCCTCATCAAAGGCTTTGTGCATTGGACATCATGACTCACATATTTTTGAAGTTCTTTGATGAAGTGACCAGCAACGTTGAGGAGGGCAGGGTGGTATACATAGTCTATATGGATTCCAGTAAGGCCTTCAATAAGCTTCCACATGGTACGCTGATCTGGAAGGTTAGATCACATGGAATTGAGGGGGAGCTGCCAAATTCGAGACAAAATTGGCTTGGTGGAAGAAAGCAAAGGGTAATACTGGATGAATACTGGTTGGAGGCCTGTGTCTAGTGGAATGGATGAGGAGTTGGTGCTGGGACCACTACATATTACACATATCTATGATTTAGATGAGAATGTACAGGCATGATTTTTTGTATGTAGTCGACAATAAAATAGGCAGCATCATGGAGAGTGAGCAAGATTATCAGAAAATTAGAAATTACAACAGTATCTTGATCAGCTGGAGAAGTGGGCTGAGAAATGGCAAATTGAATTTAATATAGATCACTGTAAGTTCTTGCATTTTAGAAAGTCAAATCAAGATTGGAGTTTCATGGTGAATGGCTGGGTCCTAAGGAGTGTAGTGGAACAGAGGGACCTTGGAGTTCAGGTGCATGGTTCTCTGAAAGATAATTCGGAAGTAGACATACCAGTGAAGAAAGCTTTTGACACATTGGCCTTCATCAGTGTATATCACTGAGTCTCGAAATGAGAGAGTTACGATGCAGTTATACAGGATGCTGGTGTGGTCATACCGGTAGCGTTATGTTCAGCTTTGTTCACTGGGAGGCAAGCAATGATTGTTTGAGTCATAGATGTTGTTAAGCTGGAAAGAGTGCAGGAGAAATTTACAACGATGTTGACATCTAAATGATCTGAGTTATAGGGAGAGGTTGGACAAGCTAGATCTTTTTAATTTAGCGTGTAAGAGACTGAGGGGGGATCTGACATGAGTGTATAGAATCATGACAGGCAGGGACAGAGTGAATGTGCTCAGTCGTTTTTCCCAGGGTAGGGCAATCACAGTCTAGAGGGCATCAGTTTAAGGCCAGAGGGAAAAGAATTAAAGGAAACCTGAAGAAGAACCTGAGTGGCTGGTACGTATATGGAAGGACGTGCCAGGGGAAGAGGTTGAGTTGGCTACATTCACAACCTTTAAAAGGCATTTGGCCAAATACATGGATAGAAAAGTATTACAAGGATATCGGGCAATGGCAGGGAAGTGGGGTTAGCGTGGATGGACATTTTGTCAGAATTGACTATTTTGGACCGAAGGGCCTGTGTCTGTGCTGTTGGACTCTATGACTCTAACAACCATTGCTTGCCTCCCACTGAATGTTGTATTGGATTTTCCCAATTCACTGGAGCGAACTTGACCCTGTAGCCTCCAGGCTACCATGATGTTTAACCAGAATGATCAAACATTCTATGTTGTATGCAGACACCGTGAAACAAGCTAGGTCTTTTTAATTTAGCGTGTAAGAGACTGAGGGGGGATCTGACATGAGTGTATAGAATCATGACAGGCAGGGACAGAGTGAATGTGCTCAGTCTTTTTTCCCAGGGTAGGGCAATCACAGACTAGAGGGCATCAGTTTAAGGCCAGAGGGAAAAGAATTAAAGGAAACCTGAAGAAGAACCTGAGTGGCTGGTACGTATATGGAAGGAGGTGCCAGGGGAAGAGGTTGAGTTGGCTACATTCACAACCTTTAAAAGGCATTTGGCCAAATACATGGATAGAAAAGTATTATAAGGATATCGGGCAATGGCAGGGAAGTGGGGTTAGCGTGGATGGACATTTTGTCAGAATGGACTATTTTGGACCGAAGGGCCTGTGTCTGTGCTGTTGGACTCTGTGACTCTAACGACCATTGCTTGCCTCCCACTGAATGTTGTATTGGATTTTCCCAATTCACTGGAGCGAACTTGACCCTCTAGCCTCCAGGCTACCATGATGTTTAACCAGAATGATCAAGCATTCTAGGTTGTATGCAGACACCGTGAAAATGCACCTTATTAACGTCACTATTCTTTAAAAGCTGCTTCAGGGAAAGGTTAGTAATTCGTCCTTTTGACCACACAACACCAAATGCGAAATAAAATGCTCTCTGGTTTGCTTCACAACATACTCTTCAACCCACCTCATATACACACGGAATTTATTTTTTCACAGCACGAGCAGTCACTTAGTTAATGCAGTTTAGATGCAACTTGAGACCATCCAATAAAAATGCAGTGTCATGATACTTGCATATCTAATTTCCAGAGCATATGAAGCTCAGATTTTCTGCAGCTGTTTTGCTTTCGATATATAACACACCAATATTTGCTTCTCCTTACCATTTGTAAGCTCTACCTAAACTGATCCAGTGGAAGCTGAGGGACAGGTCTTTGTCGTTATTAGTGTTAGATTTGGACAAGACATTGGGGAAACTCACCTCGACGCTGAGATGATTTGAAGAAATACAGGACAAGCATCAATATCCTCCCCGCTCTGTCAGAATAAAGGTCACCATATTCTCTCTGCTCCCTCACATCTACTATATATCTGTTATAGCACCTACCCCCAGACAATCCTCATGCTCTATCTCCAAATAAGGTGCAGGCAGTACCACTTTCATTATTGAAATCAGCAACTTCCTTCCCACAATTTCTCTGTCTCCCACGCAATTCCCCTCTCACACACTAATAACACTGTATGGATTCAAAACTGTCGATTGACTCATTCCGGACACCTCAGAATTCCCCCGAGCCCTACCTGCACCAGCACTAACAGCAGGGCCACTCCTGCCCTCACTCCCACCATCCCTCCCTTTCTCCCATTCCAAGAGAAACAGCCTGGAAAAGGACAGAAAGGGCCAAGCCGGGTGGTTGGGTGCTCAATATCCATTCCTTCACCCGCCTACCCCCGCCATGTTGGGAGGAACCTAATGCAAGATGGAGTGGACTGGGATGCCTCGCGTGGAGTTTCTGAAACATCCATGTCCCACTAACCGTTTCAGGAGCAGCGCTCAGTGAACGACAATTCTCACTTTAAACCCACTGGCAGTTCCAACGTCAGTCCTTTCAGTCCCCCCCAAAAAAACACGGTTACCTTACTGAACAGAGATGCAGACACAGAAATAAACATAATTATTGGTAACCACCCCAATATGCGAAGAAACACAATACATAGATAAGTTTTTGATTTATAAGAGGATCAAGGATTCTCAGGGTAAGGCAGGAGAATGAGGTTGAGGAACAGCTAAGAAATTATTGAACGGCATATCAGACTAGATGGGCTGAATAGCCTCATTCTGCTCCTTTTTCATGCTCATGTGTTGTTATGCTGTCAGGTATTCAGACACACTCGGATCAGCCATGAGCATTCTGAATGGTGCAGTCAAATGGACAACTGCAGCCCGAAGCTATGTGTTATTCCTCAATCCAGCCCTCGAGGCTGTTACAGAGATATACTGCTGCCCTTCACCATGTGTTGTTCTCTCAGTCCACCCTCGAGGTTGTTAAAGAGATATACTGTTGCCCCTACACTATGAGTTCCACTCTCAATGCAGCCCTCGAGGCTGTTACAGAGATATACTGCTGTCCCTACCCCATATGTTGTTGCTCAATCCACCCCTCGAGGCTGTTACATGGTAGGGGGCAACCCCATTCAGTCAGACAAAATCGTTATAATGAGACAGGAGGAGACCTTTCTGCCCATCTAAGGAATTAAACAGGAATATAGAATGAAGTAATTCAGCTCGTTGAGTACATTACACAGCCCAGGAGGAGGCCATTAAACCTTCCTGAACGGCTACACAGGAACAGGGGAGCTGTCGCTAACAGGAAATAGAGAATAGAGACAAATGTTTATTTTCAGGCTGCAAAGCTGTAACTAATGGAGTGCCTCAGAGATCACTGTGGGGACATCAATGATCAATAATCTGTATCAAAGATCTGGAGGAAGGGGAGGGAATGGCTTGGAGCTCAATTAGCTCGTACACCAAGATGGTCATTCAATGTGTCGTTAAATAGAGGTAGTGAGTCTGCAATGTGATACAGGCAGGGAAGGTTATTGAGCAAACCTTTAGCCGAAATAACATGAGATAAGTTGAGTATTTTGGCATTAAGGATGAAACAATAGTAAGCAATTTAAATGGAGAGAGATTGCAGAACTCTTTGAAACAGGAGGTTTCCATGTTCTTGGGACATGAATCGTATGAAGTCAGTCTGCAGATGCAGCAAGTGATTTGGAAGGTAAGTAGAATGATGCTGTATTTGGCAAAAGGTATCAGATTTAATTGCAGGAATGTTTTACTGCATCTGTGCAGGGCATTGCTGAGACCACACCTGATGCACTGTGTGCAAGTTTGATCCCCTAAACTAAAATAAAAAGATATAATTCTTTTAGAAGATTTTCAAAGAGGTTTCCCTTCACTGATTTCTGGAATGCCGGCCTTTTGTTATGGGGTAATATCAATTTTGATCTTAGCTGAGAAATAATATTGAACCATCCATGACTTTCTGAAAAGTGTGTCAGCTGGATGCTTTCGTCGCTCTTGTCAGGGAGACTAAAGTTAGAGAATAAATTTTAAGAAAAAGATGCATTGATATTAAGACACATACTATGAAGACACCTACCAATATTTACAAATTACACAGACACATATAAGCATGTCATCAAATTATTATAGTGGGGACATTTTTTTGCGATTGGAAGGAATTGTGTGCAACAAGAGCAATGATGCACCTGCGTATAATCCATCATCAGGTTTTCCATAGAATGTTCCAGGAGATCGCACATGGTCCAATTTGGGGTTGAGTTGACATTATTGTATGTTCCAACACAGAGAGGGAGAAAATGTTTCTTGCCTGAGAAGCAGCAGCCGATTCACCCCTCTCTCTTATTTTGTTCCGCCCGACAGCAAAGTATGAGACCATAAAATCCCCGAGTCAGTTTTACCACTTGTGAAGGATTCCTGGTGAGGATTCATTGGAATCTCTCCACTGTCTGAAAAGAAGGGAATTCAGCCAAATCCAAATGTTCCAGAAAGAAATCGCTCTACCAGTAGCTTGTGTGAGAAGAATAATTTCAAAGGCAAAGTAACGTTTGGGGCACTCTGTCATTTTACCATTTGTTATGAGTTCAACTTTCTGTGTCTCACATTTTTCTCGAAAATGACCTACTCTGAGGCCTATACCATTGGTCACACCACAAAACTGGTTGCATTTAAGATTGGTGCAACCAGTGAAGGAGTGGGACTGAAAAAAGACATAGTGACCCTCCAACATTTGTTGAAACACAAATGAGAAATTCTCAAAGGGCTGTTCAGGTGGAAATTCCCTTCCCCAGAGGATTGTGGTGCCTAGATGTTTGCATTTATTCAAAGTTGTTTTTGTATGTCGTAAAATGGTATGCGGTCAGAAGCATGCTGCTGAGACCAAAAGCACTTGGGGCGTTGACAAAGTATCTAATGGCCCACTCCTGGTGCTCAGTCCTGTGTTGCTATGTTCTGTTCAACCCCCCACAGCTCCTGCAAGGAGCAGATGAGGCCACTTGCTCCAAATACCTGGTCAGCAGTAATACAGGATCTCATTCAGTCCCTCAAGACTGTCACACATGGTTTGATGTCCGTTGGAAAATGTTATTTGGTTCGAAAGATGCCTCTGGTCTCTTTACAGAGTGTTTCCTCTCTGCAACTTGTGGTTCATTTATTGGTCATATAGATCCAGATTCACTGTGAATACAGTCCTCATACCTCAACCAGCGATGACTCACAAAATGCTTTACTCTCTCTGATTGCAAAGTTCAATAAAAGAACGTTCAGGAAAATTACAACCATTAAATTTGCAATTTCTGAATAGGAGGACAATAGGAACAGGATCAGGTCATTCGGATAAACAAGACATTGTATACCATCATGGCTGATCTACTGTTGACATTAACTCCTCTTTAATGACCAATTCTTCACCCCTTAGCTCTCTGACCAGTCAAAATCCATCTACCTCCGCCTTAAACGCTTTCAGTGATGTGGCTCCCTTAGTTCCCTAGCTCCCTCGCCCAGATAATTTCTAACAGTGATTACTTTCTGTGAGAGGAAAGCACTCCCTACACATACATTGTCACCTATTGATATTAGCAAGAGGCGAACACAAGGGCTCAGGAAAGTGTGAATGGCTTTGATACCATGCAGTATTTGACTGATGATGGCATCGGGACCACCTACCTATTTGAGCTGATTGGGAAACGGATGTAACCTTCCCACTGGACGGGGTCTTTCCGAACACAAATAAATAGGTTTGGGGTCAGTCGCTAACAATCCTCCCAGTCCCGGGATATCTCTGCAGGAGATCCTCAGGTTAGCCTCCTCAGCACAAACATCTTCAGCTGCTCCATCAATGTATTTTCCCATCATAAGATCTAAAGTAGGTATGATGTCTGAAGATCACACAATGTTCAGAAAATTTGTCCCACATCAGCTCTTGAAGGATTCTGTATCCATGTGCCGCAAGACCCGAACAGCATTCCGGTTTGTGCTGTTAAATTGTCGGTAGCATTCATGTAACAGCACGGCCCAGGCACTGCACACTTCCACAGTTAAAAGAGGAGCTCATTCAGCATCTCAAGCTGGTTGCACACGTGTATGAGCTAGCATTCGGGAACAGGAAGAGTGACAGCACGTTCAATACTCCTGCCTGTTACACAGGAAGAAGAGTGGTCTGTACAGTGCATCGAGCTGTTAAACAGGAACAGGCAGAGCCAAATCAGACCCTTAAACCTATTCCATGAGACAAGGAGGAGGCTGTTCATCCCCACAAGAGTTATACAGAAACAAGAGTGGCTCATTGATATTCCAACATGACAAACCGAGACTGCACTGATACAGAGTTCCATGACGTTAATCATGGTTCCATTGTTTGTAAAACGTGTGCTACTTTAACATGGTTTGCTGGCAGTGAGGAAGGAAGCCAAATGATTTGTGCCAAGTCTCAAAGAGGCATCTTCCATCTCCGAGAAGACACATCCATGTTCTCCATGGAGGTCAGATCTGGTGGGAATAGTTAACTGATTTAGCATTAAGGTATTGTTGCTGCTGTAGGGATTGTGGATAACGAGACTTTCAGTGCAGGACCACACACCAAATGCACTGTATTAATGTGGGGAGTGAAACTTCAAATACTGGCCCTCTGTCTCTCTCATGCGATATGGGGATTGGGTGTGGATTGATCGGAATATTCTCAAACGCTCTTAAACTATCGACAATCATGTAACCCGACGAAAATGAAGCCATGGAATCTTTCACCGTATCAGTGTCTATTTAGACCATCGTGAGTGACTGTCGCTCTCCCTCAAAATTCAATGCAATCGCCTCTAATTCTCTCACAACGCCAGAGATTAATCTTCACTCTCTCCTCATGGTACCATCATCCCAGGGATTAGTCTGGTGAAACTTCATTGCACTCTCTCTGTGGCAAGGCGATCATTCCTTATAAAGGAGAGAAAGTCTGTTCAAAATATATCAAATACTGCCTCAGCAACACTCTCAGCGATAATCGCAATAACTCTTTTTCCTCTGAGACATCTCTATTTCATTCCTGTGGCGTAAAAACACTTTCCTTCTCTCTACACTGCTGGAAAGAGTTAACACTTTTATAATGAAGGTATTGTTGCTGTTGAGATTATGGATAACATGACGTTCACTGCAGGAGCACGACCAATTGAACTGCATTAATGTTATGAGAGTTTATTCAAAAGTCTGAACTTCTCTCTCTCTCTCTCTCTCTCTCTGTCTCTCTCTCTCTCTCTCTCTCTCTCTCTCGCTCTCTCTCTCTCTATATATATATATATCTAAGTCTCTCTAACTCTCTCTCTCTCTTCTCTTTCTCTTTATGTCTCAGTCGAAATAGGGAGTGGGGGTGGTTGAGTGGAACGTTCTCAGAGGCTCTAAAACTGTCGAGAATCATATAATCTGAGTGAAAAAAAAAACACGCCATGGAACTTATCACCGTATCAGTGTCTGTTTAGAGCATCAAGTGTGATTGTCCATCCCCCTTAAGGTTCAAAGCAATCACCTCTTATTCTCTAACTGAACCTCACTCACTGCTCATGGTGCCATCATCCCAGGGATTAGTTTGGTGAAACTTGAGAGAAAGTCTATCCACAGTACACCAAATACTGCCTCAACAACACTCTCAGTGATGATCACAAAATATCTTTTCTCTCACTCAGACATCGCCATTTCGTTCCTGTGCCACAGAAAGAAATTCCTTCTCTATGCACTACGACTGACATAGAATTTATAAGTCCCTTACCTCTGTCCGTCAGCATCAATAAAGCCAGCACAAGGGATGCCTATGGTGATGTGCATGACTCTCGGGGAGAATTTCAATGAGATTCAATACAGCTAAAATAGAGGATGATCACGTACTTGAATGGAAATAAGATGTAGCAATACAGAAAACAGGCAGAGAAATGGAGCTATCTCACAGGATGTATGCAGCCCTGGTCAGGGCAGCATATTATGTAGATCTTGAACTGAGTGGCTGGTTCAGCGGTTCCACAGGACAGTAAAGAGTAAAACGCATAGCTGTGGATTTGTAGTGTTACAACACAAGATAAATTTTCCTGCTTCATTAAAACCAGCAACAAAGAAAAGATTTATCAAATGCAGTAATCTGTGATAATTCTAGAGTCCAAATCTATTTAAAGTAAAAATTAACAAATTTATTTCTTAAAGTATAACAGAGAATAATAAACGAACGACTATTTACAACTTCTTCCTCTAACCTGTCTTTTACCTTCCCCCTCCACAATACTAGTCTGATAAGACTCCTAAATTAAGATTTACAAAACAAAACTTCTTATCTAAAAACCAGGAAGCTTTCGGTTCTTCTCCATATTCCTGTCTTATTTTCTACTTGGGGACTCTGCTTCACCGGTTACTAATCAATATAGGTACCTATAGGAGAGCTACTCTTCAGGCAGTCTTTGCACGCTGGTAGCTTGGCAGTTCTCCTCTCAACTGTACAATTTTCCATGGTCGTGAACCGCCAAACTATTGGATTGTATCATTGGCTTTTAAGATAGTCAACATAATAAAATCAAACGTTGTTGGAGGTGGGTATTTTGGGGTATAATTTAAAATGTTTTGCTGGATTTGTTTTTGTTTCGAGACAATGAGCTAATCGGGTTGTGTGACCAAATGTTACATCATATCTATTTTTCAGAACAGTTGGTGCTGTCAGGTAGTTATTGCTAGCATTTAATTCTCTCAAAGGTACAGTACACCCACATGTTCATCACAGACGTCAGACGGAAACCTGACGAGGGAAGCATGACACATTAACTTCCCTAAAGGACTTGAGGCAAGCAGATGGGTTTTTATAACAAATGATAATGGTTGCTTTTAAACTCCCCAGTTTCCTTCATGAGATACCAACAGACCATTATTCTGTGGCTCTAGATTATGAGTCACTGGCTTGACCACCATAAACTGTCTTCCCACATGTGCAGAGAACAAGTTAAACAATCTCAAGAGCAATTATTTAGTGATGGACATGTGGTTTCAAAGGAACGTGAAACTGTTGCATCCGGATTGAAAAAAGGCACAACTGGTTTATTCAGATGTTGCACTGAGACTAAGGACGAGACTGGGATATCATGGTGGTGGTATTGGACAGAATTGGTGAGTGGGGAGGACATGGAGATGTAAATCTGTGAAGGACAAAATGGATTATGGAGTTTGAGAACAGTCTGGTTCCTTCTTGCATATCAGTGAGTAATTTATAAATAGTAGTTTGATAGATATAATATATAAGGAAATGAATTTTTGTTTGGAATTGAAGATATTGACTTGCATTTTCCAAAATTTATATTTGATGAGCAGAAGTTCAGTTCAACCCGGTTTAGTAAACAAATATAATGACTTACCAGGTACATCAACTATAACGAAGATGGGATAGTAACCACCTTGAGTAATCCAAAGGATATACTGGATCCGTAATGCTAATGATATTCAAGGCCGAGAAAACCAGTAAAGTCCGGAGGATAAACTCCTGTCCATTGTTGGAACATTCCAGTCTAATGTTCTCAAATTCTGATCCATTGTGGGAACACTCCAATCCAAGGTCCACAGATTATGAACAATTACTGTAACGTTCCTGTCTAAAGTTCTCAGATTCTGATCTCTCCTCCCTCTGTCTCTCGAGCTGCTGATCCCTGTTAGTGCTGGCAGTGATGCTCCTACTCAAACTATGGGATAGCACATCGAAAAGAGCCCATTTATCTTTCAACGATGGAAACTATCTACTGGGATAATTAGGATCCACGGAGATTGACATTAATAACAGTCACTGAACAAATAGCTCCAGTTACCCCCTTTGATTTCTAGATTGATTTTATTAAAATTCAAAAGAACGTTTAAAATTTACGCATTTAGCTTGGGCGATGTGGGGGTTGCTGAGGGAAGGAATATTGGAGATGGTAGATTGATTTATGTAATCATTCAATCTGCATTAGATATGTGAGTAATGTCAAAGGATTGTCAGAACATAAACAAGTTTCTCCCTTTATAAATGGAAACAGTAGTCTGTAATTACTGATCAGTGATTATAATGTCAGCAAAATATGGAGAGAACATTTCCAGTACATAATCTGCCAGACAAATGTGCCTTTGACAACATGAGTTATAACAGACAAATGGCATGGATATGTTAACAAAGAATATGATGTAACACACAATTCAGATGATTAGTCCAGGAGCAGAGCGGGCAGGTGAGGGTCATGCTGTTAATGTTGTCGATGTCAATCAACTGTGATTAATTACCATTCACTGGATTTTGATTGCAGTGTGATTATGATATTGGGGAAATGGCTGCAGAGACTGGAGGGAGGGAACATGATATTTCCCAGTCATCAGTATTGGGATGTTACACTTTGTAAATCATATAAACATCAGATTCCAGGATACATCTCCAATGATTAGATTAGATTAGATTAGATTTTAGTGAGGCTACATTTGGATTATTGTGCACAGTTTTGAGTCCCATATCTCAGGAAGGATGTACTGGCCCTGGAGCATTGTTCGATGGTATTCACGAAAGTGGTCCCAGGAGTGAAAAGCTTAACATATGAAGAACATCTGAGGGCTCTGGGTCGATATTTGACAGAGTTCAGAAGGATGTTAGGAATTCTAATTGAAACGTACAGAATATTGTAGTTCCTGGACAGAGTGGATTTTGATAAGATATTTCCAATGGAGGGGAGACGAGGACCCGAGAGGACAGAGTAAAGAGAATACCTTTTCAAACACAGATAAAGACGAACCTCTTCAGCCAGAGAGTGGAGAATCTAGGGAATGCACTACTACAGAAGGCTATCGAGGCCAGGTCATTCAGTATATTTAAGAGTAAGACAGATAGGCTCTTGATTGTAAAGGGGATGAAGGGTTACAGATAGAAAGCGGAAGAATGGGGTTGAGAAGCTTAACAGCCATCATTGAATGGCGGAGCAGGCTCAATGGACTGAATGGCCAAATTTAAATTCCAATGTCTTCTGGTCGTATGGCTAATATTGGCTCTGATCTGGGAGAAGGCGGAGGGAGGGGAGATGAAACTGGTGACATTGCGCTGGATATCATGTGGTTGAAGTGTCCCAAGATAGAAGACGATGCGCTATTCCTCCAGACGTCTGGTGGCTAGAATGTGGCAGTGAAGAGGCCAAGAACCTGCATGTCCTTGGAGGAGTGGAAGGGGGAGGTGAAGTATTCAGCCACAGAGAGGTGGGGTTGTTGGGTGTGTGACGGAGAGTGTTCCCTGAACCGTTCTGCAAGTTGACGTCTTGTCTCGCCAGTGTAGAGGAGACAAGGAGCAATGGACAGAGTCGATGAGGTGTTTGGATGCACAGGATATTCTCTGCTGATGTGGAAGGATCATTTGGGGTCTTGGATAGAGGTGAGGAGGAGGCTTGTTGGCACAGGTTTCATACCTCTTGCAATGGCAAGGGAAGGTGCCGGGTGTGGAAGGAGGCTTGATGGGGTGTGGGGAGCACGGATGCGTGAACCGAACGAGGGAGTCGTGAAGAGAATGGTGTCTGCAGAATGCTGATAGGGATGGGGAGGGAAGTATATCTCTGGTGGTGTGGTCTGACCGTTGGTGGCAGAAATGGTGGAGGATGATGCGTTGTATCCTGAGGTTGGTGGGATGGAAGGCGAGCAGTAGAGGGGTGTTAGAGGGTGCTACTGCACCCTTCTGCTGCCGAACCACCTCTTCGATGCTACCTCTCCCTGTATTCCATCTTTGCACTGTTTGAAAACTTAGCCAGAATTCCCTCAGTTCCTTCATATAGACCATTAATGCACAAAGCGAATTGTTGTGGTCCTAACACTGAGTCTTGAGGAATACCACTTGTCACTGGATGCCATCCTGAGAGGGACACTTTTATACCCACTCTCTGCTTTCCATCAGGCAGCCATGCATCTATCCAAGCTAGCACCTTGCCTGTAACACTAGGGGCCCAAATCTTTCTCAATAGCCTCCTGCGCGGACCCTTCCCAAAGGATTTTAAAGAAGCAGGTGGGTAACATCTATTGGTTATCCTTGGTCTAATCTGCTCGTTACATCCCACAAGTATTCCCGCAGGTGTGTCAGGCATGAGCTCCCATTGACGAAACAATGCTGACTTTGCACTATTTTACTAAATACTTCCAAGTATTCAGAAATCCCATCCTTCACGATGGATTTCAGGTTGTTACCCACAACCAAGGTTAGGCTAAGCAGTCTGAAAGTTTCCATCTTCTGCCTAACTCCCTTATTAAATGGAGTGTCCCGTTAGCAATTTTCCAGCCTTTCCTGATTTTAGTCATTCCTGAAAGTTTACCACTTTCACTTTCACTACTTCTTCAGCTATCTCCCTTACAATGCTGGGGTGTAGTCCATATGGTGCAGGTGATTTATCCAAATTCAGGCCATTCAGTTTTCTAACATGTTTTTCTTGGTGATGACCACCATACTCAGCTCTGCCCTCTCACTCTCTTCAATTTTTGGGAAATTACTCGTGTCTTCCACCATGAACGTTGATGCAAACTTGCTCATTCATTTCTTTGTTTTCTACTACTGTTTCTCCAGCATCATTTTCCAGTGGTCCATATTCACTTTTGCCTCTCTATTGCATATTATATACCTAAAGAACCACTTACAGTGTCCTTTACATTACTGGTTAGCTTACCTCCATATTTAATCTTCTCTGTATTTTTTTGCCCTCTTTTAGTCTTTGTAAGTTTCCCAATTCCCTAGTTTCCCACTGCCCCTCACCACATTATACGTTTGCTCTTTTGCTTATATGCAATCCCTGACTTGCCTGACAGCCCTGGCTGTCTCCCAGTACCATGCCTCTGTTCCTCGGCAAGAATCTCTGCTGTGTCTCCTGAATTAATCTTGGAATCTGCTGCCATTGCTGTTCCCCTGTCTTTCATGCTTGACCCCTCTCCCAGTCATTTCTACCCAGATTCTCCCTTATATCTCTGTAGTTGCCTTTATTCAGCTGAAATACTGTTATCTCTGATTCTATCTTCTCTCTCTCAAATTGCAGAATAAATTCAACTATGTTCTGATTATTGCTTCCGAAGTTTACCTTCACCCGAAACTCCCTTACCTAGCCTGCGTCATTAAATCCAGTATCATCTGTTCCCGAGTGGGCTCCACCAGAAGTTGCTCCAAAAAGCCATCTCATAAACATTCCTAAAATTCCTTTTCTTGCGAACATCTGCCAATCTGATGTTCTCAGTTCCCCTGCATACTGAAATCACACATGATTACTGTACTTTGCCTTTCCTACACATCTTTTCTATCTCCTGGTGTATCTTGTCCCCCAGCTCCCGACGACTCAGTGGAGCCCTGTACAAGACTTCACCTGCGATTGTCTTACCTTTGTGGTTCATCAATTCTACCCATGCAGATTCTACACCATCTGACCTTACTTCCTTTCTTACTATTCATTTAATTTCATTTCTTTCTAATAATGCAAATCCACTCCCTCTGCCCACCTGCCTATCTTTTCGATAGGATAAATATCCTTAAATATTCAGACCCCCTTGCAGCCACATCTCCGTGATGCCCATCACCTCATACCTGCCAATATCCTTCTGCGCCACAGGCTCATTTACCTTATTCCTTATACAACCTGCATTCAGTTATAACCCCTTCAGTCCTGCATTAACCGTCCCTCTTCTCATTATCATTCATTTGTGCAGTGTACTTGAACTTTAATATGTTAAATATTTCCAGATGCTCTATCCTATTTGTGTCTGTGCTGGAGATTTTAATAACCTCTCCTGAGTTCTGTACTCTTACCTCCTCTTTTAATTCGGCTTTTCTAATTCATTCCTGAAGAAGGGCTTATGCCCGAAACGTCGATTCTCCTGTTCCCTGGATGCTGCCTGACCTGCTGCGCTTTTCCAGCAACACATTTCCAGCTCTTTTTCTAATTAAACCCTATAACTGCACCCCACCCCGCACACACACACACTCCTAATCAGTTTAAAGCTCTGTCAACATCCCTGGTTAGGATTTACTCGGATTCTCGTCCCAGCACAGTTCAGATGACGACTGCAATAAAATGTGTTTATTCAACACAAAATACAAGCATAAAAAAGCCTTTCTGTCCATACCAAAATATGAAAACTACAAAAAGACAATATTGTTGAAACACACTTACGATGTGGAGCTATATAAATTAAAATGTGAATTACAAAATCATGGAAGTGGTGTGCAAATTTTATCAATGATTATTTGACCCACAGCTGAGATCCTGATTTCCCTCTGCCAGTGATTCCCTTCAATGAGATTCCATCCTGCCTCTCACGCAGTGTCTAGAGGGGCTACAAGTTCCTGTTGGCCCAGAATATTGGCACAGTGGTTAGCACTGTTGCCTCACAGCACCAGAGACCTGGGTTCAATTCCCGCCTCAGGCGACTGACTGTGTGGAGTTTGCACATTCTTCCCGTGTCTGCGTGGGTTTCCTCCGGGTGTTCCGGTTTCCTCCGACAGTCCAAAAATGTGCAGGTAAGGTGAATTGGCCATGTTAAATTGTCCATAGTGTTAGGTGCAGGGGTAAATGTAGGGGAATGGGTCTGGGTGGGTTATGCTTCGGCGGGTCGGTTTGGACTTGTTGGGCCGAAGGCCCTGTTTCCACACTGTAAGTAATCTAATCTAATCTAATCTAAAAAAATATTTAAATTAACTCAGCTTCTCCCTGGAACCAATCTATTGGTCGATCGGATTCTGTTTAGTTGTCAGCAACTCAGCTCTGTGGTGTCATTGGTGATAAATGATCTGGGATGACAGTCAGTATCAGCATGGTGTTCACGGGGTATGGCACCAGAAAAAGGGCTTACAGTCTCTGGGAGCTTCTAAATAAAGTTTTTTTTGTGTATTTCTCCTCATGTTGTCTCCTGATCTAACTTCACATTCGTCTCTCAGACCTTGCTCTCTCTCACTCTGTCGCTCCGTTTTTTTCACTCTGTTTATCTCACTTCACTGTCTTTGTCTGTGTTTATTTCTCTCTCTCCCTCTCAGTCTAGCTCCGATCATTCCCTCTATTTTCAATTTGCCAGGTTGGAGAGCTCATGGACGCATGGTGGGCTGAATGGCCTCCTTCTGTGTTGCATTAATTCTGAAGTTCTCTGACCACAGTAACAAGGTTTGGTGCCTGGAGATACAAGCTGGTCCAGTGAAGAACACAGTGGACAATTAACCATTATCTCTTCCTATTTTCTGACATGCAGCGACATTGAAATATCTGTTCAAACCTAAAGATTCCTCATATTAAAATCAGCACACTTCAGACTCCCAGGCCACTGTGTTCAGTACCCTCTGTTTTTTGTTTTGTTGGTCTTAGCTGTACTGGGATTAGTTTCTAACTCAGTCACTGTACCTGTGGACCTACTGCTGTGGTTCCACACACCCTTCCCCCACTGCCGCCACACACTAGTTTAAACCCTCGTAAAGGACAATAGCAACCCTCCCTGCCAGGAGATTGCTGCCAGTTCAGGTCCATCCTGTCCATCTTGTTTATATCCTACCAACCTGGGAATCCAAATGATCTACATATCGGAGATTTTTATCAGTTCATGTGCATCCCGTCCTTCTTCTGTGTATACTACTGACCCGTGAATCCCAACAATCCACTTATCATAGATTGCTGCCAGTTCAGGTTCATACCGTCCTTTTTGTGTGTATCCTACCGACTCGGGAATCCCAATGATCCACATATCGGAAGTGCTGCCTCCCCTACCAGCGCTTCTTTAACTGTGCTACCTTACAATTCCTAATCTCACTCGACCTGACATATTCTAATGTCTACAAAATTCAAATATCCTTTCAGCACAACTCTAGCAAGGCCTTTTTTTTTAAACTGGATAGACTTGATAATAAAAACTTAATTGTGACGTCAGGAAATTGAGACCACTGAATCAGTCCAATGACCACCGGATCTGATATCTATCCCCGGTACTAAACCCGTTTGACAAGGCATACATATGGACCATCTATTTGCAGATGGACGAGGATAAACAGAAGATTAGAAAATGTCAGAGCAGATGGATGTCATGCAACCTGTTTACTCTGATTTGCTATTCAATTGGATTCTAGTTATTCTGTTCCTTTCCATGGCAGGGTCTTTACCCAGCATTCCCAGCGGTCAGAAAGTTCCCAGTGTCGTTGTGTGCACAGTGCTGCAAAATCAGTATCCAGTGCCAGGCAATGGGGTGTAGGAGTCCCAGAGTTGGCACAAGGAATGACTGCATGTCGTGACGATGAACTGATGGAACGGAGAGAGATGGAATGGCTATCCAGGGACACTGCACTCAGCCAAGTGGCCAGGCAAGACTCCTAAACATCCAGGGAACCCGAGAGCCACAGCTGTTTTTATCAAAACCCGTCACATTTGCTGCATTTCTCCATCGAACAAAAGCAAAAAATACGATAGATGGTAGAAATCCGAAGCAAGCACAAAGACATACTGTGGAGTGAGAAAAGATAAATGCTCCCAATTCAGAGACGGGAAGAGTGTACAAAGTCCACATAGACAGGGTCCATAGAGCTTGGAAATTAACCCAAGTCCCTAGCACTGTGAGGCAGCATTGCTGTGTCACCAGGATGGCCAGTGCTGGATAATTGGGGATAGTACAGTTAAAAGCATAGACACTGTTCTCCGTGATCGGGATTAAGAGTCCTGAAGGTCGTGTTGCCTACCTGGTGCTCGGGTTTGGGATATATCATCTGGATGGCAGAACTTGGAGCGGGAGGGGAATGATCCAGTGGTCACGGTCTGTGTAGGTACCAAAGGCTGGACAAACAAATGACAATGAAAAGAGCGACGGGTAATACAGGACTGAACTATTAGATCGGAATGCATGCAGTGTAAGGAATAAGGTAAATGAGCTTGTGACTCATCCATAAATTGGCAGGTAAGACATAGTGGGCATTACAGTGGCATCACTGCAAGAGGATCAGGATTGGAAGCTATTCATCCTATCGGAAAGATAGGTAGGTGGACAGAGAGATAGAGTTGTCTCAGTATTAAGAATGGAATTGAATCAATAAACAATAATAATAAACAAATTAAGGTCAGATGGTGTAGAATCTGTGTCGGTAGAATTGAGGAATCAAAAAGGTGAAAAAATGCAATTGGAGTTATATACAGTGAGCTGGGGTGTAAAATACACCAGGCGCTAGAAAAATCTGGAGGAAAGGCAAAGTTACAGTGATCACGTGGAATTTTATTATGCAGATGGATTGGGAATTCAGGTTAATAGTGATTGGCAGGAAAAGTAATTTGTGGAATGACTACGAGATGGCTATTTGGAGTAGCTTGTGCAGGCAGATTAGATGAGGGGAGTTTAAGGTGAAGGAAATCATAGGAAGCAGTGATCATAATATGATTGAAATTACTCTGCAATTTCAGATGGAGAAGATGGAATCAGGAGCAACGGTATTACACCTGAATAAAGGCAATTACACAGACATGAGGGAGGAGCTGGGTAGAATTGACTGGGAGAAGGGCCCAGCAGGACAGACAGTGCAACAGCAAAGGCAGGAGATTTTTGGAGTAATTCAGGGCACAGCAGAGATTTATCCTGAGGAAAAAGAGGCTTATATAGGGAGGAGGGGACAACCATAGCTGACTAGTGAACTAAGGTATAGCATAAAAGCAAAAGAGAAATGATATAATGTGGCAAAGTGCAGAGGGAAACCTGAGGATTGGGAAGCTTCCAAAGACAAAACAGAGGACACACAAAATAAAATAAGGAAGGAGATTAAGTCTGGGGTAATATAAAGGAAGACTGTAACAGTTTATTTCGATATAAAAAGTACAAAAGAGCGGCAAAAGTGAACATTGTACTGTTGGAAAATGATACTGGAGCGATAACAGTAGGGAACGAGAAAAATTATTCAGTAAGGAACTGAATAATTACTTTGCATCAGCCTTGACTATGGAAGGCACGAGTAATACCTTAAACATTCAAGAGATTGGGGGGACAGAGGTGAGTATGATGGCCCCCACCATGGAGAACATGCTAGAAAAAATGTATTGGCCCAAAGGTGGTTAAATAACATTGACCAATGGACTACATCCCAGTGTTATAAGGGAGATAGCTGAAGAAGGAGTGGAGGCGATCGTGGTGATCTTTCAGGAATCACTACAGTAAGGAACGATCCTGAGCACTGGAAACCCACTAGCACGACACCCCTTTTTAACAAGAGAATAAAGAAAACGACAACAAAAATCCACCATGAATAGTTTAACCTCGGTCGTGTGTAAGATCCCGGAATTCATTGTGAAGGATAAGATTTCTAAATACTTGAAAGTGATTGGTAAAATAGGGCAAAGTCGGCATGATTTCATCAATGGAGGTTCATGCCTCACAAATCTATTGGAATGCTTTGAAGACGAATGAGCAGTCTCGTCTAAGCACAACCAATGGATGTTATCCACCTGGACTTCAAGAAGGCCTTTGACAAGGTGTCACACAGGAGATTACTGAGTATGGTAAGAGTCCGTGGTTTTAGAGGCAAGGTAGTGGCATGAATAGAAGTGTGTCTGTCTGGCAGAAAGCAGAGAGTGGGGATAAAAGAGTACTTCTCAGGATGGCAGCCGGTGACAAGTGGTGATCCACAATGCTCAGTGTTGGAATCATATCATTTACTTGTTCCATTAACAATCTAGATGAGGCTAAGTTTGCAGACGATACAAAGATAGGCAGATGGCCAGGTCGTATTGAGTAGGCAGAGTGACTGAACAAGGATTTGGACATGTAAAGAGATCGGCAGATGCATTCCAACGTTGGAAAGTGTGAGGTCATGCACTTTGCCACGAAGAATAGAGGCATGGTCGATTTTCTAAATGGTGAGAAATTTCAGAAATCTGAATGCAAAGTGACTGGGGAGTTCTCGTGCAGTGTTCTCTCAAGGTAAGCTTGCGGGTTGAGGCAATAGTTAGGAGGGCAATTGTAATTATGATTGGGATCATTTACGACGAGAAGAGATGAAGAGAAAACACAGGCTGTATATGGCTCTGATCAGACCATATTTGGAGAATCGTGCTCACTTTTGAGCTCCATATGTCAGGAAGGATGTACTGGTCCTGGAGATTGTTCAGACGATTTTCACGAGAATGGTCATAGGAATGAAAACTTCTTGTTTTGAAAAATGTTTGAGGACTCTAGGTCTATAGAGATAAAGTTTAAAAGGATGAGAGGGAATGTAATTGAAATATACACAATACTGAATGACCTGGAGAGAGTGGATGTTGATAAGATGTTTCCATTGGATTAGAATCTGAGGGCTCAGCCTTAGATGAAAAGAAACACGTTTTAGAACAGTGATTTGGAGAAAATTATTTAACCATAAAATGGTGAATCTTTGAAATTTATTTCCACAGAAGGCCGTGGGGTCAGGTCATTGAGTATATTTGAGACGGAGATAGATAGATTTTGATTATCTAGGGGATCAATGGTTACGGGGAGAAGGTCGGAGAATGGGTTTGAGAAACTTATCAGCGATGAATGAATGATGGAGCAGACTCGATGGGCTAAGTGTCCTAATTCATGCTCCAATGTCTTATAGTCTTCTGGTCTAAATCTTAAGGAAGTACCTTGCATCTCTGAGAAGATAGAATCATGTTCTTCATGAAGGTCAGAAGCTGTTGTGAATAGTTAACTGTTTTAGAATGAAGGTACTGTGGCTGCTGTCAGGTTGGTGGATAATATGACATTCAGTGCAGGGTCATACACTAATTGTACTAATTGTATTAATGTGCTGAGAGTGTGTTCAAAACCTGGACCTCTCTGCCTCTCTCAATGGGGAGTAGGGGTTGAGTTGGGTGGGCGTAACATCCTCCCATGCATTTCAACTATCCGGAATCATGCATTCTGAGTGAAACAGCAGTCATGGAATTTATCACCTTCTCATTATCTGTTTAGAATAGAAGGAGTGATTGTCCATCCCTCTCAGGGTTCAATGCAATCATCTCTTATTCCCTCTCAGCGCTACAGATCAACCTTCACTCACTCCTCATGGTGCCATCAACCCAGGGATTAATCTGGTGGAACGCCTCTTCACTCTCTCTGTGGTATGGAGATCACTCCATAGAAAGGAAAGAAAATCTGACCGCAATGCCCCAAATACTGCCTCAACAACACTCTCAGGTTTGATCACAATAATTCCTTTCCCTCACTTTGCAGGCTCCATTTCTTTCGTGTGACACAGGAAACAATTCATTTGCAATGCAAAGCCACTGATGTGGAATTTAAAAACATCCTTACATCAGTAGGTCAACATCAATACAGCCAGCACCAGAGGTGCTGTGGTGAAACGGTTAAAAATTATGTCCCAATACATGTGTGAATCTAACCGGAATGGAGGTGTTGCTTAGTCCCGTGTGAATCTTATTACATACCTCCCCGTGTGAATCTTCTTATCTGTATGTAACCAGAATGGAATGTGTTTTTTAGCCTTGCTCTGCTGTTCACATGAATGTTTATATCTGGAAAAGAGTATATCAGCTGGAAAAGTCTCCAGTTCGGTGAGTCTGCTCCGGGGTTACGTTTAACCGCCGAGCGTGGGTTGTTGGCAACCACTCTACGAGAACTGACGGCTCCCAGTTCCGGTAACATGTAGAGTGAGTATAAGCCAGACCCGTTGGTTGTGGCGACGCTGCGGGGAATAAAATGCCCATATTCTAGCAGACTCGCCTCTTGGTCGTTTGTTCTGTGTCAGACTACTCTCCTACGAACCTGACCTTGAGAACTTTTTAAAACAGGTGCCCATGGAGATGGACACCACTCTTCAGAGAGACTCAATCACAAAGAATCACAGTGAATGGCTACCTACCTGAATGGAAATGAGCCGTTGGAATATGGGATGCAGACAGAGGAAGGGAGCTACCTTTCCTTTTTTTCAGCCCTCATCGGATGTGTGCAGCCATGGTCAGGCCAGCATGTTATGCCGATCTTGAACTGAGTGGCTGTTTCAGCTGTTCCACAGGACAATAAATAGTAAATCAAATTGCCGTGGGTTTGCAGTTAAACAGAGAATTGACCAGGGAAGGATGACCAACTGCCTTCTCAAATGGGCATAAGGCCAGCCGATATCAACAGATTATCATTCTGTGGTTCTAGAATACAAGCCAATGACGTGACCCACCGTACACCGTCTGCCCATCATTTTGTGGAGTGAACAAGTTAAACATCTCAAGTGCAATTATTTTGCAATGGGCACGTGGTAAGCAGATAGTTGAAACAGATGTATCTGGAATTAACAAAGGCACAAGCGATGGTTTATTCAGGAATTAAACTGAGGCTGAGGAGGAGACTGGGACGCCTTAATGGTGGTACTGGACAGGATTGGTACGTGGGGAGGATTAGATTAGATTAGATTATTTACAGTGTGGAAACAGGCCCTTCGGCCCAACAAGTCCACACCGCCCCGCCGAAGCGCAACCCACCCATACCCCTACGTTTACTCCTTACCTAACACTAATTCAGCATGGCCAATTCACCTGACCTGCACATCTTTGGACTGTGGGAGGAGTCCGGAGCACCCGGAGGAAACCCACGCAGACACGGGGAGAACGTGCAAACTCCACACAGTCAGTCGCCTGAGGCGGGAATATGAACCCGGGGTCTCTGGCGCTGTGAGGCAGGAGTGCTAACCACTGTGCCACCGTGCCGCCCATATGGAGATATGGAGATGTACACTTTGCAGGAGAAAATGAATCAAAGAAGTTGAGAACAGTGGGTGTTATCCTCGCATATTGGTGAGTAATTTGTGAATAATAATTTGTGAGTTATAATTTCTAAGGAATGGTATATTTGATTGGAACTGAAAACGTTGGTTTATACCTTTCCAAAATCTACATATTATGACCATCGATTGAGTTCAGACCATTTCACGAGATAGACAGAGTGACTCACCAGGAACACCAAATATAGCAAGGATAGGATAGTAACCAGCTTGAATAACCATCAGTACATCTTCAATCCGCGAGGCTAATGATATCCAAGGCTGGGAAAGCCAGTGAAGACCATAGAATAAACCCCTGTCCATTGTTGGAACATTCCAGTCTAATGTTCTCAGATTCTGATCCATTGTTGGAACATTCCAGTCTAGTGTTCCCAGATTCCAATCTCTCCTGCCCTTCTCTCTGATGTTGCAAATCCCTATTACTGCTGTTGGACATGCTCCCGCTCATAATATGGGATACAACACTGAAAGCATTCCCTTTTTAATAGAAGAGACAACCTCTCTAGGGGCGCATAGGATCCATGGAGAGTGACATATTTACAATAGCTGAACAAATACCTCCAGTTAACCCATTTGAATTCAATGCTAATGTACTAAAATTCAATATAACTTTGAACACTTATGCATTCTGGGTTTGATATGTGAGTGTGATGAAGGAAGGAATGTTGAAGATGGCAGATTGATTGTGTGTATTCATTAGTCTGCCTTGGATATGGAAGTAATTCCAGAGGATTAACAGAACATAAACACGCTTCCCTGTTCTTGAAAACATAAATAAATCCCGTAATTACTGATCAGTCATTGGAAAATCAGTCAAACATTGAGAGAACGTCTATCACCCATGATCTGATAGCAAAGTGTTCCAAAGAAAACGAGGGTTACAACAAACAAATGGCGTCGATATGTCAACAGAGAATTGCACATGACAAACACAGTGCAGATTGTTATTCAAGGATCAGAGAGGGAAGGTTTGCGTCATGCTGTTGATGTTATCGATGTTAAGGAACTGTCATGAAATGTAATTTAATAGACTTCAATTACATTGTGATTATGATATTGGGGAAAAGGCAGAAGACTGAGAGGTCTGGGGGACATGGCTGTTTAGACACGGTGGAGGGACAGTGATGCTCCCCAGTTACCAGAATTGGAATGTTACGCTTTATAACTCATATGAAGAACAGATTCAAGAATACATCTACAATTAGCTATTAGCAGAGACAATATTAATGAAATGCGTTTATACAATATAAAATACAGGAACAAAATGATTTTCTGCAAACACCAATATATGCAAAGTACAAAAAGATAAGGTTGTTAAAATACACTCCTGATATTGAGCTATATAAATTGAAATGTGAATTACATAACTAGGGAAGTGGTGTGCAAACTTTATCAATCATTTTTTGACTCACAGTTGAGATCCTGATTTCCCCTCTGTCAGTGAGTCTCCTCATTGAGATTCTCTAGACTAGTCTCTCATACAATATCGGGGGAGGGGGAGGGGTCGTGGAGGCGGGGTGTTGGTTATCATTTCCTGCTGCTCTTGGCACAGTCTACTTCAAAATTCTGCTTTCTCCATGGAACCAATCTATTGGCCTAATGGGTTCTGTTTGGCTGTCAGCAACCCAGCTCTGTTATATTATTGGAAATAAATAATCTGGGATGACAGCCAGTATCAGCACAGTACTCACAGTGTTTGGCGCCCAGACAAAGGGCATGCCGTCCAGAGGAATTTCTAAATAAAGCTTCTAACTTCTGTCTGCGGTCTTCTGATCTATCTAACTTCACCCTCATCTAACACCTCTTCCTCTTGCACTCAGTCAGTCGCTCCCCTTTCTCGCCTTTCTCAGTTTATCTCACTTCACTTGCTTTCTCTCAGTTTATTTCTTTGTCACACAATCTATCTTCACACACTCTCTCGATCTCCAATTGTGCAGTTGGAGAGCTCGCGACTCCACGATGGGCTGAATGGCCTCCATCCATACCAAAATAATTCTGTGGTTCTCTGACCCACAATAAATACCTCGTGGGCAGACCTGCTGGTCCGGTGACATGTACAGTGCACAATCAACCATTATCTTTACCTGCTCTTCTCTGATGTACCACTGCCTTGAAATGTCTGTTCAAACTAAGCAGACTGAATGAGCAATCGAGAAGGCTGTATATTTCAATCAGGATTTAATGAAGGATGAGATTCCAGAATAACATAAGCAATGATTGAAAAACAGGGCACACAAGAAATGGCAGCTGAGTTCAATATGTGGTTCTAAGTAGGTCGCATGGTATTACCAATAGGTTATCAATCCAGAAAATCAGCTCTTGTTCTGTGCACCCAGGTTGAATCCTGCCACTGCAGATGGTGGAAATTCAATTCAATAATGTAAAAATATCCCTGGAATTAAGAATCGACTGATGAGAATGAAATAATTGCCGATTGTCAGAAAAGTCCATCTGGTTCACCAATATCCTGCAATGAAGGAATCTTCCATCCTCACCTGGTCTGGCTGACATGCAACTCCAGACCCAAAGCAATATGATTGACTCCTAATTGCCCTCTGAAATGGTCTAATGAGTTATTCAGTTGTACCAATGGCTGCAAACATTTTTAAAAATAAACCGGTTGGACCACTTGGCATCGAAATGGGCATCAGAAAAGTCAACATTACAACCATCACTGTAGAACCTGCAAAGTCTTCCTTACTAACATCTGAGGTCTGGTGCCAACATTGGAACAACTGCTTTACAGACTAGTTAAGCGACAGCATGACATCGTCATACTCACGGACTCATACCTTACAGAAATAACAGAAATTAAACATGGATAAAGGAGTCTCTTACGATTACCACGTAACGTTGTTCCTCAGCTGAATCAGTCCTCCTCCATGTTAAACAACACTTGGAGAAAGCATTGACTGTGGCAAGGGTACAAAGTGTATTCTGGTTGGGGGATTTCAAAGTTGACTGTCAAGAGCGGTTTGGCAGCAGTACTACTGATCATGCTGGTCGGCTGCTAAGGACATAGCTACGAGACTGGGTCTTCAGAAGGTGGTGAGGGAATGTACGAGAGGGTAAAAAACATACCTGACCTCATCCTTACCAATCTACCAACTGCAGAAGTATATGTCCATGACAGTATCGGTCAAGGTGACCACCACACTGTCCTCGTGGAGACGAAGTCTATTGTCTCCATAAACTCTATTGTGTTGTGTGGCATTATCAACATGCTAAATGGCACAGACGTTTAGCAGATTTAGCAAATCAAGACTGAGCGTCCATAAGACACTGTGGACCATCAACAGCAGCAGAATTTTCTCCAGTACAATCTGTAACGTCATGGCCCAGCATGCACCCCCCACCCCCGCCCACCACCCGTTCAAACATCCAAGAAATGAGACCATAGTCTCATCGCCTCCCTCTGCCACTGGATCCTCAGCTTTCTGACACACACGTCACTATGAGTGAAGACAGGTAACTGCACATCCTCCACAATAACACTCAACACAGGAGTTCCAGAAGGATATGTCCTCAGTCCCCTACTGTACTCCCCATACACCCACGGCTGTGCCCTCATCCCCCCACTGTACACTCTGTACACCGATGGCTGTACCCTCAGGCCACTACTAAACTCCCTGTACAACTATGGTGGCGTCCTCAACCCTTTACCATCTACCTTGCATACCCACAGCTGTATCCTCAGACCCCTACTGTACTCACTGTACATCCACGTTTGTATCCCCGGCCTGTACTTCCTGTACACCCACGACTGTGTCCTCAGCCCCTACTGTACTCCCCATACACCCACGGCGGTGTCTGCAGCCCCTGCTGTACTCACTGTACACCCATGGCTGTGCCCTCAACCCCCTACTGTACTCACTGTACACCCATGGCTGTGTCCTCAGCCCTTTTCCATCCTCTCTGTATACCCATAACTGTGTCCTCAGACCCCTACTGGACTCACTGTACATCCAAGTTTGTGTCCTCAGCCCCCAACTGTACTTCCTGTACATCCATGGCTGTGTTGCCAAATTTCAAACAAACGCCATCTACACGTTCGCTGCTGACACCACCATAGCAAGAAGGATATCAAACAACGAAGACTCAGGACATAGAACGGAGATAGAGCATTTGGTGGCGTGGTGTAATGATAAAACCTCTGTTTGAAATTCAGCGATAGTAAAGAACTGATCATTGACTTCAGAAAGAAACGAGGGGAACACACTTCCATTTACACCGATGGTTGAGAGAGTGCAGTGTGTCAGGTTCCTCTGAGTGATGATAACTGACAACCTGTCCTCGACTTCTCAAATAAGTGTGACGGTCAAGAAAGCACAACATGCCTCTCCTTCCTCAGGTGGCTCAGGAAATTCAGCATGCACTATTTTTACAAATGCACCATTGAGACCCTATTGTCTGGGTGAATAACGGCTGAATAAGTCAAGTACTCTTTTCAGGACCGTTAAAAACTACAGAAGGTTGTGTGCAAAGCCCACGCCAGCACGGACTCCAACCTCCCAACCATTGACTCAATTTACACGGCTCGTTGCCGCAGAAAGGCTGCTAACATCTGTCCCAGATTACTGAGGGAAGTGAGGGAGGAAATAGCTGGGGCTTTAACAGATATCTTTGTAGCATCCTTGAACACAATGAGGTCCCGGACGGCTGGAGAATTACTAATCCCCTTTTTTAAGAAGGGTATCAGGGATATTCCAGTTAATTATAGATCGGAGAACGTGACGTCAGGTGTAGGGAAGCTGCTGGAGAAGATACTGAGGGATAGGATCTATTCTCATTCGGAAGAAAATCGGCTTATCAGTGATAGGCAACATGGTCTTGCGCGGGGAAGGTAATGTCTTACCAACTTCATAGAATTCTTTGAGAAAGTGACAAAGTTGACTGATGAGGGAAGGGCTGTAGATGTCAGAAGAGAAAATGTTGGAAAATCTCAGCAGGTCTAGCAGCATCTGTAAGGAGAGTAAAGAGCTGACGTTTTGAGTCTAACTGACCCTTTATAGATGTCATATACATTTACTTCTACAGGGCGTTTGATGGGGTTTCCCATGTTAGGTTTATGGAAAAAGTGAGGTCGCATGGGTTCCAGGGTAGCTGGGCACAAGGAGACAGAGAGTAGTAGGGGAAGGGTGGTTCGAAAATGGAGAACTGTGACCAGTGGTGTTCCACAGGGATCTGTGCTGGGACCACTGTTGTTTATGATATATGTAAATGATTTGGAGGAACGTATTGGTGGTCTGATTAGCAAGTTTGCAGGTGACACTAAGATTAGTGGAGAAGTAGGTAGTAAAGAGGACTGTAAGAGAATACAGCTGAATATAGATAGATTCGAGAGTTGGGCAGAGACATTGCAGGTAGAGCTCAATGCGTTCAAATGGGAGGTGATGCATATTGGAATATCAAATTCAAGCGCAACTATACAGTATGCGAAAACACCCTGGGGAAAATTGATGTGCAGAGAGATCCGGATGTTCAGGTCCATTGTTCCCTGAAAGTGGCAACGCAGATCAGTGGAGTGGTCACGAAGACATATGGTATGCTTTCCTTCTTTGGATGGGGTATTGAGAACAAGAGTTAGCAGAACATGTCACAGAGTATAAGACTTTATTTCAGCCACAATTTGAATATTGCGTCGAGTTCTGGTCATCTCATAACAGAAGGGATATGGATGCTTTGGAAAAGGGTGCAGAGGACATTCACCAGGATATTGTCTGGTATGAAGGACGCTAGCTGTGAAAGGATCTATGATTATTTTCATTAGAAAGACGACAGTTGACAGAGGACCTTATTGAAGTCTACAAAATTATGAGAGGTGTAGACAGGGTGGATATTAAGAAGCTTTTCCCCAGAGTAGGGGATTTAATTACCAGACCTCACGAGTTCAAATTGAGAGAGGAAAAGTTTATTGGTGACTTGCATGGCAAGTTCTTTGCACAGAGGGTGATGGGTGCCTGGAATGCTTTGCCAGCGGAGGTGGTAGCGGTGGGGACGGTAGCGCCATTTAAGATATATTTCTGGACAGATACATGAATGGGCAGGGAGCAAAGGCGTACAGACCCGCAGAATATAGGCGACAGGTTTAGATAGAGGATCTGGATCGGCACAGGCTTGGAGGGCCAAAGGGCCTGTTCCTGTTCTGTATTTTTTTTTGTTCTTTGTTCTAACATTATCAAAGGCTCATCACACCCCAGTAATGATCTCCCACAACCTCTTCCATCAGGCTCGACGATACAGAAGCTTGAACACACGCAGCAGCAGGTTCAGGAACAGCTTCTTCCCAGCTGTTGTCAGACTGATGAATGGACTCTCTAGTCTCAGATAATGCTGATCTTGTTCATGTTGATCTCGCCTAGCGCACGCTCTGTGCAACGTAACCTAATGCCTCTCAGACATGTTTTACAGCCATTGTTTTGTACATCCTTGCTCATTATCATCTGCCTGTACATCTTGTTACAGGTGACAATAAATCCTCACCTCCCACTCTCCAGCTCCCTCTGAGCTCCCTCCAGTCCTCACCTCCAGATTCTCATGGTCCCCACTCTCAGCTCTGTGCGACCCCCCCAACCTCAGCTCCCCAAATCCTTTGTCCCTCACTGTTTCTCTCACTCTGTTTCCCTGTGTTTTCCTTTTCTCCGTTTTCTGTTTGTCCCCCTGAGTTTACTCTCTCCCCTTCTCCCTGCCCATGTGACTGTTTGTTTCCTTGTTTTGTTTCCTTTCTTTCTTTGACTGACTGTCCTCCTGTTTCTCTCGTGAACTATTTTGGAACTGCCTGTCTCCTAGTGTTCTGTATACTGGCAACTGAAAGCATTCTATTCGAGTGCATAATCGTCTGACATGATAACTGTCCTGCCCAGGACCATGAGAATCTACAGAAAGTTGTGTGCACAGCCCACACCATCACAGAAGCCAACATCCCATCCATGGACACCATTTATACTTCTCATTGTCGCAGAAAGTCTGGCAAAATCAAAGATTTCTCCCACCCAGATAATTATCTCCTGCAAACTCCTGCATTATACTGATGAATTAACCTCTCTAACTTCAAATAATATTAAACGTGCTAACGTCGATCTTGCTTTGCACGCCACCTGCGTGATGTATCCTTGTATGCCTCACTCGGTCTTAGTACCCTGTGATCTCTGTTTTCTTTGAGAAAGTGAGGGCTGCAGATGCTGGAGATCAGAGCTTAAAACTGTGTTGCTGGAAAAGCGCAACAGGTCAGGCAGCATCCAAGGAGCAGGAGAATCGACATTTCGGGCATAAGCGCTTCTTCAGGAATGAGGAGGGTGTGCCAGGTAGGCTAAGATAAAAGGTAGGTAAGAGGGACTTGGGGAGGGGCGTTGGGAATGCGATAGTTGGAAGGAGGTTAAATTGAGGCTGATAGGCCGAAAAGGTGATGGGGGTGAAGAGGTCTGGAAGAAGATTGCACGTCGAGAAGGCGGTGCTGAGTCTGAGGGTTGGGACTGAGAAAAGGAAGCAGGGGAAATGAGGAAACTAGAGAAATCTGCATTCATCCCTTGTGGTTGGAGGGTTCCTAGGCGGAAGATGAGTCGCTCTTCCTCCAGGCGTCGTGTTGCCATGGTCTGACGATGAAGGAGGCCAAGGATCTGTATGTCCTTGGCGGAGTGGGAGTGAGAGTTAAAGTGTTCAGCCACGGAGCGGTTGGGTTGGTTGGTGCGGGTGTCGCGGAGGTGTTTAACCCTCAGACTCAGCACCGCCTTCTCGACCTGCAAACTTCTTCCCGACCTCTCCGCCCCCACCCCCTCTCCAGCCTATCACCCTCACCTTAACCTCCTTCCACCTATCGCATTCCCAACGCCCCTCTCCCAAGTCCCTCCTCCCTGCCTTTTATCTTAGCCTGCCTGTCACACCCTCCTCATTCCTGAAGAAGGGCTTATGCCCGAAACGTCGATTCTCCTGCTCCTTGGATGCTGCCTGACCTGCTGCGCTTTTCCAGCAACACATTTTATCATCTCTGTTTTCTTGTTTATTACCACGTGCCTCCACTTCTCACAAAACAAAGCCTACTACTGTATATGTGGACTTTTCTGAATGTTCCTCTCGCTGCTCTAATAAGGCAACTTTGGAACTTCCATACTGAATTTGCTTCAGTAATTTATTTATATAAATTGACAAACATTTTAATGCAGTTTTATTTGTTGTGAAGCAGTAATGTTTACGCTTTTCGGCCTCAGTCCAAAACCAAAAATGATAAGTACAATGAACTTATTCATTAAGACCTATGAATTAATGAGTCAGGTAGAAATTAATATGACACTGGCTGGGAGTTAGAATGAAATCGGTGCAGTGGCTTTCCTTTCTCTCTATTTGACTGACTGTCCTCCTGTTTCTCTCGCGAACTATTTTGGAACTGCCTGTCTACCAGTGCTCTGTATACTGGCAACTGAATGCCATGGGGAGTCTGCATGGGGAGTACAATGATATTCCCCAATCATGACCACTCTTTCTGGCAGATAGAATTAAACATAATGCACAAGGAAACAGACAACGTTTGGGAGATGCAATGCTGAATGACAATGTAAACTGAACATGATAATTTTAAATGTGATAAAATGAACTATATTTTTATACACATCATTTAATTAATGGGAATATAGCTTGAGGAAGGGTCTCCGGAACTGAAACATTAATTTCGATTTCGCTTCACAAATACACCTGACCCGCTGAGCTTTCCCACCAATTTCTGTTTTTTTTTGTTGAGATTGATATTATTGCTTACATCTGGACAGGATACTTGTATTAAAAACAGATACTGACAGCAAAACGTGAAGGGCAATGGGGACAATACAGGAGAACAGCAGTAGAGGTACAGCTCATTCCAAGCTGGAAGATACGATGGACTGAGTTTCCATCACCTTTGCTGTAGCAATTAGGTGATATATATTGAAAGGTTTTGGAGAGTGGGGAGATAAGCTTGTTCAATGAAGGACACAGAGTGTTCCATCATCAATAATCTATTGCTATTAGTTCATGAAGTTCAGCTGCCTCTAAAATATCTTTTCAAACAAAGTGGATTTCCTGAGATTTGCAGGATATTCTTAAAAAGATTTTTTTTCATTTGAAACTTCAAAAAGAAACAGACTTCAGCAGTAACACAAGTGTCACAGACGCACCAAATATAATAGGAATAGGAAAGGACTAAATTGTCCAAATATAACCAAGTTCAACATGTAGACCTGAAACGAAACATGAAATATAATGATATGGAAATATGAAATAAAAACTGAAAATGGTGGAGAAATGCAACAGATAAGGAAGTATCTGTAGATAGAAACAGAGTTAACATATGGAATATGATGAGACACTGTTCTGAAAAGTCATATTGGAATCAAAGGTTAAGTCTGTGCATCTCTGCTCAGACGTTATCTGACCTGCGAAGTTTTGCATCAGTTCTTTCGATTTCTTTTTCTTTCGGAATTGTGACAAAGTGTCTGATCTGAATGATAACAGCAAAACCGTTATCTCAGTTGAATCTCAAATAATTTGTTATGGGCATCAAATGAGAAATTACAAAGTTCCAATGTTTGACAGGGCTCTAAATATCGTTGACGTATTGCATTGTGAGAACTTGCCATGAAAATGTTGAAACAA
>NC_057717.1:58879775-58885520 GCF_004010195.1 Chiloscyllium plagiosum | reverse complement strand
CGTGCAGGAAATGAGTCAGACCCGGTTGAGGACCCTCTTGACAACAGTACCGGGGAATCTTTATTTGAGGAACATTGTGAGCATTTAAAAGGCGTCCATGTTGAATTTGGCATCATCAGAAGAAATGCGGTGGAGATGGATGAACTGAGAGAATGGATTGGAGTCTTTTCAGGAAACAGGGTTTGAGGATGTCTTCTCCAGACAGCTTTAGGAGTTGGTGGGTTAATACTGAATATCAGTGGTTGGTCTATCCCCAGAATTGGAAGCAGAGATTTCGAGGAAAGGAAGGGAGGAGTCACAGGTAGATCAGGTGAAAGTGAGGGAGTGCTGAAAATTCAAAGTGAAATGAATGAACGTTTCTAATTCTGGACAAGAGAGAGAAGCAGCAGCGATGGTAACATATTTGTATCTGAGAAAGACCGGTGGATAGGGGCTGGAATCGAACTGGAACAAGGAATGGTCTATGTACTCCATGAAGAAACAGGTAGAACGGAGCCACGTGTTTATCCATGCACCCCGCTGTGTGGCAGGTGCAGGCTGAAGCAATGGGTCTGCTCAGGCAGTTCTGTTTGTGGATTTTCAGGAAGAGATGGAAGTGAGCTCTGCCATCAGACAGCCATCAGATTGAGGCAGTTGAGGGGGAAGGGGTCAATTGGGGCGGGAATCTCCAGATTGAATGTGGTCAATTTTCGTAATTGAGACAATGGCCTGATATGCCATGTTGGGGTCATGGTCCAGGGGAAGATAGGAGGAGATATCTGAGAGCGGGTGCTCAGTCTCTGCAATGTAGATGTTAGTCCACCAGACTACAGCAGCGCCACCCTTAACAGCATAGGCTGAATAACACAGTCAGGGTTTAATATAAGCACATGGAGTGCAGTTAGTTCAGAGGATGATAGGTTGGATTCAGAGAGGGGGGAGAAGAGAAATGAAGACAACCAATGTCACATCGAGAGTTCTCAATGAACAGATTGAGTTCAGATAAAAGGGTAGAGGGTGGGTTCCAGGTGTAGAGAGAGTGTTGGAGCTGGGTGACGGGGTATATTGGATAGGGAGAATAATCTTGTCCAAAACAATGGGCATTGAGGAGAAGCAGCAGAAGAACAGTTCAACATCATGTCAAGCCCAAAATTCATTAAGGTGGTGGTACGGAGAGGCAAAGTTCAGATATTTGCTGAGTTCAGAACATTCAGTATCAGAGGGTGGAAGTTCAGGGGGGATGGTGAATATACGACAGGAGGTCGAGTTGGGGAGGGCATGGTGTCAGAGGGTAGGGTATGGGAGGACAGGTGGCTTCCAGAGTATCATGGGTATCTCTACATTGATGCAAATTCGGGGGCCTACTACATCTGGTGAGCATGGCGAATGAGCTAGGGAATAAATTAGAATTGTGGAGTTCTGCAGCCTTGACCCAATGAGATACGATGTCGTTGGACAGAGAAAATGTTGCTCTCAGTGGCACTGACATTGCACGATCATTCCACAGAAAGTAACTAATTGAAAATAATCGGGATCATAATCTTATTGAAACGTACTGATTGCTTTGGGGTGGCACTCAACCTGCAAGCTCTAATCTTTCTGAGAGTTTTGACCAAACTGTAAAAGCATAATATGTCTTGATGTTATTAACAGGACAAATTTATCCATGGTTTTGGAAGGCACTAGCAAGGACAGAGTTTATTTGTCATTCCCAATAGCTCTGGGGAAGGTGTCATTGTACAGTGAGGAAATTACCAGCACAGAATTTCCTTCGGTTCACATTGACCACAGTATACTGAGTGTCCCTGATGCCACATGAGCTAAATACTACTTTGATGAAAGGGAAGTTACTCTGATCTCACTCAAATGACATTGGAAAATCAGTTAAAATAATAAAGAGCAAAAGGATCGAACACGGCTTGTTTGAACAATGTGTTTACTCTCCTCACAATGTTTAAAGGAAAACTGAAACATGGACTTCTGATTCTGAGGATAGGTTTGTCCAATTTGTGATGAGGCTGTTTATTTAAGCCCTGTGACACTCCACTCTGTGCTATGGGGAACAAAACGACCATGTTTACGGTGCATCAGACAGTGACAGACACACACTATTGTCTGTTCCTGCTGGACATTGATCATCTCAATCTCATTATTCACTGATGACCAATAGCAGCACAGACGCCAGCAGCTCCAATTATCCCAGTTGGAAGGCAAAAAGGGAAAGGGATGGCCAGAAGAAGTTGGAGTAACTGGTGTAACTTACAGTGAGAGCGGGAGAAGGGTGTGAAGGGATATCGTCAGTGGGAGAGAATGTACCAGCAGAAGAAATAGTGCAGGGGATGTAGGCTTGTAAGGAAAGAGTAGGAAGAAGAAGGACTAATGGCAGATGAAGTTTTAATAACAGGGAAAAGCTTGTTTTGGGGGAAGTGAGATTGGATGAGAAAACTTCACTGTTCAGAAAAATCGAGATTTGGTTTCCATTGAAAATTAAGAAAAGATTTCTTGTACTTTGTTTTCTATCATTTGATTCTTGTTTACATTGTACATGTAATCTATATTTCGGTATCTCCACCAAGAGCAGACATATTTTTTTGTCTCCTCTAGTGTGGTGCTTCAACATTTTTGAATATTTTTACGGTATGTATTTGCTTCCAATTCAAGGTAGACATGAGAATATGATTTGCTTTCTTTCAGTTTGTCATATCATAACATTTAATTGAATATTTATCCTCATCACGCTAACTGATTTAACCAAACAATGAATGAGTCCATGTCCATCCTGCAGATGAAAAATTTCTTCAGCTCTGGCAATTGCAGGGAATGTTACAAAGCACAGTGCCACGCAAAATGCTAATCTTCCAGCGCAAGGTGCCAAACCCTACTTCATCCTAAATTAGTTAACGCTTTATGAAAAACGCTGTAGAGGGACAGAGTGTAAAATGTGAATTCAACTCTGCGTCGAAAATGCTATTTGTGCCACCCTCATAAAAGATCTGAACTACATCACTCGTAAGTTCACCAAAATAGGAAAAGCAAGAGACTGGAATTCTCAAATCTTCCTATAAATAACACCTGGAGAACAGGACGGAAATCAGGGTTTGTATATGATATTCATAAATGACGATGGTGAGAACATGGAAGATAGGGGGCAGTGTAATTATAAAACATGTGGATAACACAAAGATGAGCAGTGTGGTTCACAGTGAGGAGGAAAGTGCTAGACTACAGGAAGATTAAACAGATTATTCAGATAGACAGAGAAATGGCTGATGGAATTTAACACTGATAAATGTGGGATGATGCACGTAATAAGACAAGTGAGTACTCAAACTATGAGTGGGGAAGGCTACATTTGCTCGCGTTTTCTTTGCAGCAGGGAAGGTTGATGAGGGAATCTGGTACAGGTGTACAAATCGACTGATAAATGGCTGATGAAATGTAACACTGATAAATGTGGGATGATGCACGTAATTAGACACGTGAGTACTCAAACTATGAGTGGGGAAGGCTCAATTTGCTCGCGTTTTCTTTGCAGCAGGGAAGGTTGAGGAGGGAATCTGGTACAGGTGCACAAAAGCATAAGGGGTATGGAGATGATGAACAGACAGCAGCTGTTTGCCTAACTTGAAGAATCGAAAATAAAGGGACACACTGTTAAACTGATAATTTATTTATTTTAATTTTCACAGTGCATGCTGAATTAATACCATTTCTAAACTGCTGGCAAATAGCTGAAGCTTGTATATTTCAGTGAGAAATTAAACTGATTGATTATATGTAAATGTATAAGAACGCTAATGTTGTTCAATCGTTTGCTCGTGCTGAACATGTCATCATTCAGAAGCCAGTTTCAATCAATTGGAGTGAAATTGCATTGTTTTGAATCCTGACATTGAATATGTAATTCTGATCACCAATATAGTTAGAAACCATGTTGTTTTTTTCGATATAAAATAAAATGTACGTCCTTTATTTCTGTGTTAGAAAATCATGACAGGAGTATATATTTTAGTTCCATATACATAGAATCAACTTTATTGTTTTCAGGGATAAATAGTTCAATTGAATAATCATAGCTCACATCTTATTTTTGACCAATTTACGAAACATAACAAACATCTGATTAATACAAGGGTCACCTAACAGATTGTATCTGAAGAAAACACCAGCAAATAGCAAGTCAAGATCACGTTAATAACTGGACTTGGCGGATTCTGTCTGGTGTATGTCATCACACACACATATTGTACTGGCTCTCAGGTAACAGTACGCTCCAATACTGGATGTTTTGGGCTAATGCCCCACCCAGCTTCCTGATCTCATATACATCACTCCCTCACACGTAAAACAATTGATGAGAATCAGGATGGGTGAAACAGGAAACACGGAACAGTGCAGCACAATACAGGCCCTTCGGCCCTTGACGTCCTGCCAAACTTTTATCCTACTCGAAGATCCGACTAACTTGCATACCCTTCATTGTACTATCATTCATGTGCCGGTCCAATCGTCGCTGAAATATCCCTAATGCTGCTGGCTCTACTGCTGCTGGCAGTACTCACCACTCTCTGTGTAAAGAACCTACCGCTGACATCTCACCTAAACCTTCCTCCATTCATCTTAAGATTATGCCCCCTCGAGATAGACATTTCCACCATGGGAAAATTCTCTGGCTATCCACTCTATCTATGGCTCGCATCATCTTGAACACATCTATCATGTCCCCTCCCATTCTTCTTTGCTCCAATGAGAAAAGCTCTAGTTCACTCAACTTTTCTTTGTAAGACATGACCTCCTGATCAGACAGCATCTTGGTCAATTTCCTCAGCACCCTCTCCAAAGCATCGTCTTTCCAGTAATGAAGCAACTAGAACTGAACAAATATTCTACATCGAGTCTCAGTCGAGTTTTTTGAGTTGCAGCACAACCTCGTGTCTGTTCGACTCAACCCCCCGGCTAATCAGAACAACATACGTCTAAACAATCTTATCAACTTTGGTGGCAACTTTGAGGATGCTATGACATGGACCACAAGATCCCTATGGTCCTCCATACTGCCAAGAATCATGCCTTTAATCCTGTATTCTGCATTCAAATTCGACCTTCCAAAATGAATCACTCCACACTTATCCTGGTTGAGCTCCATCTGCCATTTATCAGCCCAGCTCTGCATCCTGTCAATGTCTCATTACAACCAACAACAGCCCTCGACACTATCCACAACTCCAATAATAGTTGTTACATCATAAAACTTACTAAAGCACCCTTACACTTTGCCATCCATGTCATTTATAAAAATCACAAACAGCAGCCGATGTCCCAGAACCGTTCCCAGCAAAACACCGCTGGTCACCGAGCTCCAGGTTGACAAATTTCCATTTACTACCACACTCAGTCTTCAATTGGCCAGACAATTCAATATCCGCACAGATAGATTTCCCTGTATCAAATGCCTCCTTACTTTCTGAATGAACCTACCATGGCGAGTCTTATCAAACACTTGCTAAAATCCATGAACATCACATCCACTGCTCTAAATTCATCAATGTATTTTGTTCCATATTGAAAGAATTCAATAAGATGTATGAGGCATGATAAAAAATAGAACATAGAACATAGAACATTGAACAATACAGCACAGAACAGGCCTTTCGGCCCACGATGTTGTGCCGAACATTTGTCCTAGCTTAAGCACCCATCCATGTACCTATCCAATTGCCGCTTAAAGGTCGCCAATGATTCTGACTCTGCCACTCCCACAGGCAG
>NC_057717.1:58865499-58879753 GCF_004010195.1 Chiloscyllium plagiosum | reverse complement strand
TCAACCTATCCTCGTACGACCTATTCTCCATTCCAGGCAACATCCTGGTAAATCTTCTCTGCATCCTCTCCAAAGATTCCACATCTTTCCTAAAGTGAGGCGACCAGAACTGCACACAGTACTCCACATTTGGCCTAAACAAATGTACAGCTGCAACATCACTTCTCGACTCTTGAATTCAATCACTCTGCTAATGAACGCTAATACACCATATCTTCATTCATAAAGCCATGCTATCTCTAATCAAACTATGATTTGCTAAATAATCATAAATTCTGCCTCTCAGAATCCTCTCCAATACTTTGCCCAAAGCTATAATTCCCAGGATTATTCCTATTCCCTTTCCTGAACAAGGGATTAACATTTGTCGCCCCCAATCATCTGGCAGTACTTCAGTGGACAGTGAGGATGCAAAGATCATCGCTGAAGGCACCACTTCCTGTGATAACCTCGGGTGTTTCCTGTCTGGCCCAGGGGTTTTATCTATCCTTATATTTGCATTTCAACCAATCTGCACTTCACCTGACATTGTCTAATCCCTGCCCAACCAATTGACTGTTTGACTGATATCCATTTCAGGGCTGCCCTCCCGAGCAAATACAGTTCACAATATCATGCGAATCACGGAATGGAAAAAATGTGAAGGCAGCAATGACTTCCTGATGAAGGACTTCTGCCACAGTTTTCACTCTCCAGCTCCTCGGGATGTTTCCTGACTTGCTGTGTTTTACCAACGCCACACTTTTCGACTCTGATCTCCAGCAACTGCAGTCCTCATTTCTTCGTTATTGAGGGCTGACTCTTCTGCACTCTGAACATGGAATTAATCACCAGGGATTCATTGTATGTGGAGCTGACTGTTCAGTTCTAGAATGTTGCATTTGATGAATACATTAATTAAAAAAGAAATTACAATTCAATAGTTCTAGAGTTACAGTTTTGTTTCATGGATTATGCAGCTTGATAACAAACAGTAAACGACTGATGAACTCCGAGTTACAGATTATTCCACGTGTAATATTCCAGGCTGGATGTTCTTTGCATTAATGCTGGGAATATTATCAGATAGACAGATGTGATAATGAAACAAGGTGACATGTGGAAGTGTTACATTTTTGCCATCACGGAGACGTGTCTGAAGGAGGTCAAGGCTGACAACTCAATATTCTGTGGTACAAGAACGGGAGGCAGGGCAAGAGAGGGGAAAAAGAGGAGGTAGGATTGCATTGTTAATTATGGAGTCAATTACTGCAGGAAGAAGGGACGATACATTGGAAGGATCTTCTAATGACGCTTTACGTGCAGAGCTCAGGATCAAAACCATGACAGATACACTGTTGGGGATATATTATAGAACCCCACATAAAAGAGAATACAGAAGCAGATATAAAACCAATTTTCTGAGGTGTGTAACGACATTAGTAGGATCATTATATTCAGGTATTTCAACTCCAAATATTCATTAGGGCAGTGATAACTTTTTAAGGTGGGGAAGATGTCTTGAAATGTAATCCAGACAGCTTCTTATATCAACATGGAGCAGATACAAACATGGGCGGTATAGTGCTGGGCATCACTGTGGGGAATGAAGCCAGTTAGTTATTGCAGGCAGGATTGGGAAAGCATTGTCGCACCAGTGACTGTTGCTCATGCATTTTTAGCTTGTAAAGGAAAAGTCCAAAATATAAAGCTCCGAGAAATAAAAGATTTTTGGACTGTTGAGGCAGATTGTATTAAAAATAAGTCAGGATCTGGCCATAGTACAGTTACTTCTGGGTGAAACTGTAGCAGAAGAATGTGGGGGTGGAGGTCACATTCTCAAAGTGGAATCGATGCCAGTGTCACCACAACATGTTACACTGAAAATGAAATTTAGGAAAATAAGACAGGAGAACCTTGGATATCTACAAATATTCAGAATGGAATTAAAAATGATAGAGATGCTTAAAACAGGTCTAACGTGAATAGGTCAATGGAGGTCTCAGAAGAGTAGCGAACATCTGGGGATAAACTCAAGAAAGTAAGTAGAAGAGCAAAAAGCGGAATGATAAATCATTAGCTGGCAATATTTTCAAGAATTCAACGACACATTATCGGTGTATTAAGGGTAAGAAGGTAACAAGACAAAGAATGGGTAGTATTAGGGACCGAGGAAGAAACCTGTGCACAGAGCCAGAGAATATGTTAAACACGTACGACATATCGGTCTTTGCTTTGGAGAAGCAGTTCCTGGATTCACCGTCAGTTCCTGACAGTGTCTTTGAGCAAATTGACACAGATGCTGAGGAAGAATTGGAAGTTGATGCAGGACTAAAAGTGAGATAATCCCTAGATCCGGATGAACTGCAAATTAGACTGATGTGAAAGATGAGGGAGGAGATTACAGGCTCTTAATTTTTTTTTGTTTTGCCTCTGGCAACAGAGAAGGTGTGATTGAACAGGACAAAATCTAATGAAAGTTCAACTTCTATGCAGAGTGCTAGAAAAAAAAGCCATGGGGACTAAAGATCACCAAGTCTCACATCAATGGGAGGGAAACCATCGCAGAAAATTGTGAAGGCTGTTGAGGCTGGATCACCAAATATCTTCAAGGCTGAGATGGACGGATTTTTAAACAAGGGTGACGTCTGTTCTTATTAGAACGACAGCAAAGAACAGAGGGTAGTGACAATTTGGATTGGCTGTTAGGGTGAAGATTTGCATCAGCGCAGTCAACACTACTGGAAGGAAGACCTCAGCAACACATCCTCCATGGGCACTCATGAATCTGGTGTCAAGGAGTGCTTAAGGCCTAAATGTTCCATCACGGTAGTGTTTCCCTCCTTCTCGGGCAGGGGAGATGACATGATCAATAAGGTGGCTCTTCCCAAGACGAGTCTAGGATCAAGTGTCTGTTTTATTAGAATACGTGTCGAGTTCAGAATCGTCAGAGCTAGTTGAGATCATCGCTCGATTGTGATTGGACGACGGTTTGGTTGTACTGACCTGCTCTTGGTGGATCCTCATGCTGCTTTCAGCCTAACGCCATATCAGGGACCTGACAACCTAGGAGCTATGGCCTCAGAATCAGCTCACAGCCCAGGCCAGGGCATTCGCAACACAGTCAGGGTTACTGTAAAGACAGTGGAGGAATGTGCACCAGTCGATCGGACTGTGTCCCTCAAGAAGATTCTGCTCGAGTGCTGCGGGTTTGACGCAGCGAACGTGTACTTCCTGCAGGACTTCCCTGGGGCAGGCTATTTTGATGTGGCCTTCCGGAGCGTGAAGCAGTGCGAGCCTGGGACAGGCTATTTCGATGTGACCTTCGGGAGCGTGAAGCAGTGCGAGCAGCTCCTGAAGGTGTTCAAAGAGAAGGAAGAAGGGCCTCTGTTCTACATGTGGTCGGCGGTCCCGTTGTATGTGCTTCCTGCACAGAGGAGTAGGGTTGTTACAATTCATATGTACAACACCCACGTCACAGCAGCTGATGTTCTGACCTTCTTGAGAAGATATATCCAGGTCGAGGGAGAAAGCACTGATGTGGTCGACCCTTTCGGAATCTTGACCAGAAAGCGGCAGGTCAGGGTAACCCTGAGGATCGATGCCAGTGGGAACATCCTTCAGCCACCCTCCAGCTTTGCAATCGGAGGTAGCCGAGGTTACATGATGTATGCAGGGCAGCCGAAAGTGTGCCAAACTTGCAGAAGGTCAGGAAACATGGCGGCGGACTCAAAGGCGACTATTTGTCGAAACTGCAAGCAGGAGGGTCACCCAACCAAGGAATGCAAAGAGGACAAGAACTGTAATTGTTCCGAGAGGGGGAATATATGTTACAAGGCCTGCCCAAGACGAGTGGCCGCCACCTATGCACAGATGGCCAGAGGTGGACGGCAAAAGATCAGCAAAGCACCACAAGCCAGCAAGGGAACGGTGTCTGGTGGCACCCAGAAGGAAGAACAGGCTGGAGCGGAGCAGGAGGCAGCCAGCGGGGAGGTGCAGCACCCAATCCAAGCTCCTACAGGAGAGACAAAGGTAATGGAAGAGGAGGGAACCGAGGGGAACGAGGAGTGGATTCCTGCACAAAACAGGAAGTTGGAAACCCTCCACGTCCCCAAAAACACAGAATAAAGGGGGAAACGACACCTGCATGAGGAGGACATGGGCAGCTCTTCGCATGGTGAGGACGGATGTAAGGAGGGCCGTCACCAGAAGAAGAGACAAAACGCCATGGGGAGAAACAGGAAAAGATAAAACCTCTGAGGGGACTGGTAAAGACCAACCCCCATCCAGTGAGAATCAGTAGGTGCACACCGCCCCACAGCTCCAGTTAACTGGGAGCAACGATCCTCTGACAGCCCTGTGGTCAGACAGAGACCTGGACTGTGCGGATCTTGGTCCCAGCCTGATGACACCAGAGCGGGGAAATGTCCATAGCGTGGAGTCGGACAGCTACCTCAGCCCTGCAAGGGCCCAGCAGTTCGCTTACACAACAGGGATGCAGACAGCTACCCCAGAGAGGCAGGACCAACAGCAAATAGACACTGGTAACCTCATAAACTGTTAAAATGGGTATACAATTGCCAGCATTAATGTGCATAGCATTAAATATGCTCTGCGATGCGTTTCTACATTGGTCTCTTTGGCCAACGTTAAAGCCGATGTCCTGTTTCTGCAGGAATGTGGGAAACCGCACCTCACTAGCTACAGGAGATCGTAGAGTTGTGGGCCCATGGGCCGTCGGTTTGGTCGGGGGAAAACCATAACCGGGCCTCCGGCCTGGTTATCCTGTTGCGAGGAGGCAATTTCACCATCTCCGAGGTTAAGAGTGTGGTGGGCGGGCGCCTCCTCGTCACCGACGTCATGTACAGGAGTGCTCCCCTGAGACTGATCAATGTGTATGCCCCAGTGTGTAAGAGTGAACGGTCGCCGTCCTGCAACAGCTTCCACTGGCAGTAAACTGGACGCCACCTCCAGAGCCCTGATGGAAACGGTAAAAGATGCGCAGCTGCACGACGTCTTCAGCACCCCTGTAGACTGAGCACAGTGTAGATATACTTGTCACGGCCAGACGTGCCTCTGCGCTCAAAGATGGATTACTTGTTTGTATCCCAAACATTCTCCATCAGATCGAACGACGTCAAGCCGGTGTTATTCTCTTACCACTGCCTCCTGCTGGCCGACTGTCGCCTACAAGACGAGAAACAGGCTGGTAAGGGACCGTGAAAGCTGAACACAAATCTGTTGACCCCTGGAAACATTGAGGAACTCAAGAAGAACTACGCAGGTTGGAGAAACATGAAGTCTCTTTGAGTCTCCAGCAAACTGGTGGGAAACAGTAATAGGGAATATCAAGAGGTTCTTCATCCTCAAAGGTGTTCAGGAGGCGAGAGAGAGGCGGGGGAAACTGTCCCAACTCCAGGAAAGTATGCAGAACCTGCTCCTGCTGCAGACGATGGTGATCAATGTCATGGAGTATCTCCAGGAGGTGAAGGGCCAGCAAGACTCGCTCTTTACCACGGAGGCCTCCAAGATAATCTTCCGGTGCAAGGTTCGCTCCGTGGAGCAGGACAACACGTGCTCAATTTTCTTCTTCCAGAAGGTGCACAGAGAAGGAAGAAGATGGCTCACTAACGTCATCTCAGGCTGACTCCATGAGGATCAGAAAATTATTCTATACCAGTCTGTATGACTCGAAACAAACCAACAGCACGGCCTCCCAGTCGTTCTGTCCTCTATCACGGAGGTCTTAGATGACAGAACATGGAAGAGACTGGACCAGCCGTTATTTGTGGACGAGCTGACCAAGGAACTCGAGTCCTTTGAAAAGAATAAAACTCCCAGAGGTGACGGCTTACTGGTTGAGCTTTACTCTGCTCTATAGGACTTGATTGGCCAGGACCTGATAAAGGTATATGTCAGTATGCTTCTGGCAGATACTATAAATGAATCCATGAGGAAAGGCATCATCACCCTCATCCACAAGCGGAAGGGGGAAAGGAAGGAAATCAGAAATTGGAGACCGATCTCTCTATTGAATGCGGATTACAAAATCTTGTCAAAGTTCATCGCCAACCAGGTCAGGTCTGCTCTGGGATCAGTGATTCATCCTGACCAAACCTGTGCTGTACCGGGCAGGAAGATCGCTGAGAGTCTCGCACTCCTCAGGGATACGATCGCCTATGAGCAGGACAGCAGGTTGGACACCTGTCTCATCAGACTGGACCAGGAGAAAGCCTTTGACAGGATATTGCATACGTATATCCGAGATGTTCTCTCCAAAATGGGCTTTGAGGATGGAATCTGCCATTTGATCAGACTGCTCTACACCAACATTGTCAGTACAGTCTCAATCAATGGGTGGGAATCAGTTAGCTTCCCAGTAAGATCTGGAGTCAGACAGGGCTGTTATCTCTCTCCAGCCTTGTTTGTGTGCTGCATCGAGCCATTTGCGGAGTCCATCAGGAAGGATGCGAGCCTGAGAGGGGCGACTGTTCCTGGCAGCGGGGGCCGACAGGTTAAGGCCTCCCTCTACATGAATGACGTCGCTGTTTTCTGTTCGGATCCGCTGTCTGTGCATAGACTCATGTGCATATGTGACCAGTTCAAATGGGCCTTGGGGGCCAAGGTAAACCGAGGCAAAAGTGAGGCCATGCTCTTCAGGAACTGGGCCGACCAATCCTCCATCCCCATCACCGTCAGGACTGACCAACTGAAGGTGCTGGGTATTTGTTTCAGCGGGGTTGGCGCGTGTGCCAATCTTGGGAGGAGCGTATCAGAAAACTGAGGCAGAAACTAGGCAGATGGAAGCAACGGTCGCTCTCCATTGCGGGAAAAACCTGGTCATCAGGTGTGAGGCACTGCATTGCTGTTATATGTGGCACAGGTCCAGCCTATTCCCAGAACCTGTGCCATCGCAGTCACCCGGGTCATCTTCCATTTTATATGGAGATCAAAGATGGACTCGATGTGTAAAGATCTGGGCAACGGGGGAGAAAACACTCCCAATGCCACCCTCACCCTAATGGCAACCTTTGTGTGCGGCTGTGCGTGGAACCTCGGTACGCAAACACCAAGTGTCACTACGTAATGAGATACTACCTGTCCCCGGTGTTGCAAAGGATGGGCCTGGCCTCGCAGCAATGGAACGCTCCAAGTTGTTGGATCGTTTCATATCACCTGACCTTCGTGGAGAAATTTATGAAGAATAACACCTTTGACCACAAGTCCATCAGGAAGTGGTCAGCACATAGTGTCCTTGAGACCCTTCGGGAAAAGGAGAGGGCGGATCCTGTTGATCGGCTCCCTGGGCAGGCTGTCAAAGCCATTTGGCAGAATGCCTCATCGCCAGAACTTTTCAACAAGCACCAAGATATGGCTTGTCTGTTCTTGAGAAGGGTTCTGCCTGTGAGATCCTTTATGCACGCCCTGACTCTCTGCCGCACAGCATGCAGCCTCGAAGCGATTGTGGAGGGGACGAGACTGTTACACACCTCCTTCTGGAATGTGCCTATGAAAAGGAACTCTGGAGAATAATGCAGTGGCGTTTATTGAGCTTCTTTCCGAGAAGATCCGTGATGCAGGACTCCATGGTCTATGATCTGTTCCCTAGGACGCACACCGAGAAAAACATCAACTATGCCTGGAGGATCATCAACTCGGTCAAAGACGCTCTTTGGTCAGTCTGAAACCTGTTGATCTTCCAGCTGAAGGAGTTGACCCCGACTGAGTGTTGCAGACTGGCACATTCCAATGTCCAGGACTACGTGTTGAGGGACGCGCTGAATCTTGGGGCAGCTGCCGCTAAGGCGCGGTCATGTCTGTCCATCAAAGGAGAACAGAGGGCCCAAATAGTAAGTGGGCTCCACTGACATCTCAGCTAAATATATGGATGGTAAACGTACAGACTTGTATATACGAAGGATTAATTCTAATCTGTGTATCACAAGAAATGCAATGTGCACATATGAATTGCATCATCAATTGTATAGATCATCAAAATATTTTATGAATAAAGTATATTTTTGAAATAAAAAAAAGTGTTTCCCTCCTTCCCTAACCAAAACTATACGTGGAGTTGTCAATTGACAAGCTGTAATTGTCAGAGTAGGTAGTAATGCTTTGGTTCGAGAAGCTTCAGTAAGCAGCAGCTCAGCAAAATGTGCAGGTAAACTCAGATAAAGTCCCTTTAATGCTAGTCTGACAGCAGTCGAGATGGCAATTAGGGCAGTCGCATGTTCTTCCTGCGGGATGTGGGAGCTCAGGGAGACTTCCACTGTCCATGATGACTACACGTGTATGGGAAGTTTTCGGGAGCTGGAGCTGGCTGCTCTCAGGGTCATCCGAGATACTGAGAACTTCATAACGAAGAGCTTTCGTGAGGTGGTCACACCCAAGTCCCTCTCTTAGCCTGTTTCTGCAATGACTGTTATGTCCCAGTCCCATGTAAAGATGCATACCCTGAGTTCACCTGCCTTATTTGTCAGCCGTGTTGCCTTTACATAAACGCGACTTAATCCAACAGGCATTCCTTGCTTCCTGTCATGTTCCACAGAGAGGAGCTGGGCGACCACTTAGAATGGCAAAGGGAGTAGGCAGTGAGCGTAGGAATCCCCTATGGCCATTCCCCTTGAAAACAAATATACCATTCTGGATATTGATATTACGGGTGGGGGAGTGGGTGGGTGTCGGGAAATGACCATGCAATGGAAAGCAACAGTAGCCAGGTTGGTTGCAGTACAACTGGTTCTGGGGCACAGCGGGAAAGGGTAAAGATAAACAGGATCTTAGAGGTAGGAGAGTCGATTGTTAGGGGGACAGATCGGACATTCTGTGGCCTCAAACGGGAATCCAGGTGGTGTGTTAACTCTCAGGTGTCAGAGGCCAGGATGTCTCCGAGCGGCTGCAGAACGTTCTCATGGGGGCGACTGAGCAGCCAGAAGTCATTGTGCACGTTGGCACAAATGGCAGCGTTAGACTTAGGAATGAGGTCCTACAGAGTGATTACAGAGAGCGAGGAGGAAAGTTAAAAACCAGGACCTCGACCGTGGTAATCTCTTGATTACTTCCAGTGTCATGAGCCAGTGAAGTTAACATTAGGAGAACATGGCAAATAAATATATGACTAAATAATTGGTGTGGGGGCAGTGATTCAGATGTTTAGATCATTGGGATCTTTTCTGTGACAAAGGTGACCCGTTCAAGAGGGACAGGTTGCACATGCACTGGAGAGGGCACCAACATCTTCGCAGCCAGTTTTGCCAGTGCTGCAAGAGAGAGTTGAAAGGAGATTGGCAGGGGGTGGTATCCTCAAGAGCAGGGAGGTAAGTACGAGGCTGGAGTAATCAGGATTTGTAATGTGAAAAGACAGGTCAGGCTGGAACAAAACGGGAAACAAGAAATCCCTATTGGATTAAATTGCATTTATTTCAATGCAAAAGGGGTGATAGGAAAGATCGATGAACTCCGGGTGTGGATAGGTACGTGGGACTGAGATAGTGTAGCTATCACGGAAATATTACTAAGGGTCGGATAGGATTGACAGCTTAATGTACCAGGGTAGAGTGCATTAGGAAGGACAGAAATGGAAAGAGGGGAGGGGAACTTGCATTTCTGATTAACGGAAGTATCACAAAACATCAGACATGAAATATCTAAAGGATCAATCAGGGTGGCTTTGTGGGTGTAACTAAGAAAAAAAGAAGGGGATGGTGGCATTATTGGGGTTGTTCTATGGGCCCTCAAATATTCAATAGTAATTACAGGAACAAAAATATGTGGAGAGATAGGGGAGACTTGCAGGAACCGGAGTTTTACTTTTTATAACCCAGATTGGGACTGCCAGAACATTAAGGGATTTGATGAGATGGAATTCATTAAGTGCGTCAAGAAAGTTTCCTCAAGCAGTATGTAGATGGTCCTAATCGGGAAGAGGCAAAATTTGGCCTATCCTTAGGAAATAGGACAGGAGGGGTGAGTGACGTGACAGTGGATGCGCAGTTTGGGACCTGTGACCATAGTTCTATAAATTTTAAAGTAGTTACGAAGAAGGGGGAAAAAAAAAACTGGTCCAAAGATTCAAGTTCTAAATTGGGGCAAGGTGAATATTGACGGAATTAGGAGCTTGCCGGCGTTTGATTGCAGTAGTTTGTTTGCAGGCAAAGGGACTTCTGGCAAATGGGAAGCCTTTAAAAGTGAGACAGCTAGAGTTCAAGATGTATATGTTCCTGTGAGGGTGAAAGGTAGACAGGCAGAAGACGGGAAGAACGCAGAAAGCAAGGCAGCATCAGGAGGTGGAGAAGTCAACTGCTTACGGATAAATATTCTTCAGGACTGGGGTGGGGGAAGGGAGCTACAGATAAAGAGGCAGGACGTGAGAGGAGGAGGCAGGGTGGGGATAGATGAATACTGGGTTGGACGATGGGAGGACGGAATCCAGTTGAATCTGAAAGTAGGGTAGCGAGTCTGGAAGGGAGGAAAAGTGGGTGGGAAAGGAGTTGGGGGATGGGAAGACAGGTTATTTGAAATTGGAGAACTCAATGTTGCCTGACTTGCTGTGTTCTTCCATGCCACTGTCTGCCTACTATTACACAGGAAGATAATGAGCTCAGTCAGTACATCACGCTGGTAAGCAGGAACCAAGGGTCGCCCAATAATGTCCGTGAACCTTTTCCCTGGGACCAGGAGGAGGACTTTCAGCACCTCGAAACACTAACGAATGAAGAGAAGAAGCTATTCAGCCCCTGCAGACTGTAACACAAAGTAGGATGTCACTGATGCTCCAACATGGCAAACCAATGAAGCATAGATTGCTCAGACAGACTGGTCCATGTTGTTCCTCCTGGCTCGATTGCCAATGGTGCACACATGTTATGTTAACGATACCATGGTTTGCTAACAGTGAGGAGGGACAGCGGACGGTTTGTGCCATGTCTCAAGGAGGCATCTCCCAGAAGGCAGGCTAGTGTTTTGTATGGAGGTCAGATGTTGGTGGGAATGGTGAACTCTATCAGAGTGTGGCTGCTGATAGGTTTGTGAACAACATGAATTTCAGTGCAGGATCACACACCAACTGTATATTGAGGAAGTGACAGTTCGTTTAGAGCCTGGAGCTCTCGCTTACCAACATGAAGTACCACTCAGGTAAGTATAATGTCATAGTATCGTAGAATCTGACAGAACGGAGACAGGCCGTTCAGCCCAAACTCGTCCATGCTGACCAAGATGTCCATCCATGCTAACCCCATTTCCCTACACTTCTCTCACATTTTTCTAATCGTTTTCTTCCTGTATATTTGCCCATGTGAAAACATGTACCATGCAAAAACACATGTTTTAGTTAACACTGTCAATGTTTTGGTTTGAAAATAATGAATGTTGGTCCATAACTCTCAAGTTTTAATGCAATCACCTTTTTTTTCTTTTGTAGTGATGCAGATTATTTCCTTCACAGTCTCCTCATGATACCATCACCACACGGATTAGTCTAGTGAAACTCCGTTACACTGGCTCTGTGTTGCAAGGTGATAATTCCTTACAAAAGAGAGATCAAGCGTAAACGGTGCCCCAGGTACCTTCTGAACAACACTCTTGTACTGCAGGAAGGTGTTTCACTCCTATTCTTGAATCATTTTGCAATGAAGGACTTTATACAATTTACTGTGTTGATTACTTGCTGTCTGGTATGAATTCTGATTGTGACTCCTAGCCAAGGAACCCAGCTCATTTTCGCCAAAGGCCCTTCTGATCCTCTAACGTTCTAATAATTTCAAAAATTACGAAGGATGGTATGTTTTGCCAAATGATTCCTTAGCCTTGCGACTAAGTGTGCCTCAAGCACAACCAGACAAACAGCAACACCACTATTGCCAGTTGAGATGCTTGGAGATACCGGGAAGGCGATGTCCTCTCAGTATTATCTCCAACTTTTTAATCCAGGGACCCAGATGCTGATCCCCACCCTGGATTCGAATTCCACCGTGACAAATGGTGGCATTTCAATTCAATAAAATCAAATGAAGCTATGAAACCATTGCCGATTATCAGAAAATCCTACCTGACACTCTAATGTTCTTCAGGAAATGAAATTTACCACCTTCAGCTGGTCGGGCTGACATGTGAGTCCCGCAACGCATTTGACTCTGAATTGTCCTTTGAAATAGCCAAACCAGCCGCTCATTTATATTACACACTACAAACATCAAAGAAATGAAACCGGGTGGACCTCAGCACTGACTACCTACAGCCCACCGACAGCAGTGGGTCAGGAAGGCAGCCCACCAACACTTTCTCAAGGACAATGAGGAAAGGGAATTGCATACTGGCCCAGCATTCCATTAATAAATAAAGGAACATGATCACACTCAGGGAAGACAGATAAAGGGACATAACTCAGTTTAAACAGGGACTACCCTACATGGGCATGATTTTCAGTAAGATGGGAACAGGAGAAAAAATAAATAAGATTAATCTCGTTTTTTTATTTCCATTCCAGCTGATCATCTTCAATCCCTTTGTTTGCTTATTTTCTTTTATCCCTCTCTTTCTCTGTCTATTCAACTCACTCCTTGACCCCTTCATAATAGACATCCATGTCAACAACATCAATCACAATATTTTCTAGCTGTGTTCAGTTACGAAGGTAGATCAGCGGACTCGAAATTCTAATTCTATTTTCCCCTCCACCCAAGGGTGCCAAATCTGATCAGTTGCTGCAGCAGCTTCTCGGTTTTTTTTTGTTTCTGATCTCTTGCATCATTCTTTGCTTTATTTAAATTTCAATATTGTTATGACATGGGATGCCTGCATTGCTGGTCAGGGCAGCATTTATTGACCTCACTAAATGTCCTTTCCTGTGAGGTCATTCCTTCAGACAGTATAGAGTCAAGCACATTGTTGTGGGTCTGAGGTCAGTCTTAAGACAGTCCGGCAATAATGCTAGATTTCTTTTCCAAATGACATCAGCGCTATTGATAAACGTATTGACAAAATGCTGGTGTTGTTATTGTAATATTAGTGAAATTATCTTTTATTTCCAATTCCTGTCATTTGACTTTAAGTTCTGACATATCTGAGGTAAGATTTAAAACAGCGTATTTTGTGCAGTAACCTGGGCTTCTGAATTACATATCCACCGACATCAATTCTCTGACACACTATCCCTGTCATGAATTTACTTTAGAGACAAAGACAAGGTTGTGATGGACATATTTGTAACGGAAAGAGTGTTTGTAAGAGAACTGGATTTGGTTATGGGTAATGAACCAGGCCAGGTGTTAACCTGGGCTTCTGAATTACATATCCACCGACATCACTTCTCTGACACACTATCCCTGTCATGAATTTACTTTAGAGACAAACACAAGGTTGTGATGGACATATTTGTAACGGAAAGAGTGCTTGTAAGAGAACTGGATTTGGTTATGGGTAATGAACCAGGCCAGGTGTTAGAATTAGAGGTAGGTGAGCACTTTGGGGACAGTGACCACAATTCGGTGACCTTTACTCTAGTGATGGAGAGGGATACGTGTGCACTACAGGGCAAGAGTTATAGATGGGGGCAGGGAAATTATGATGCTGTGAGGCATGACTTAGGATGTGTGGCATGGAAAAGTAAGCTTCAAGGCAAGGGTGTAATTGATATGTGGAGCTTGTTCAAGGAGCAACTATTGAGTGTCCTTGATAAGTATGTGCCCGTCAGGCAGGGAGAAAAAGGGTCGTGTGAGGGAGCCGTGGTTTAATAAGGAATTGGAATCTCGTGTGAGGGAGCCGTGGTTTAATAAGGAATTGGAATCCCTTCTTAAATGGAAGAGGGCGGCCTTTGTAAAGATGAGGCGTGAAGGTTCAATTGGGGCGATTGAGAGTTATAAGGTAGCCAGGAAGGACCTGAAGAGAGAGCTAAGAGCAGCAAGGAAGGGACATGAAAGGTCCTTAGTTAGTAGGATTAGGGAAAACCCTCAGGCTTTCGATAGGTATGTCAGGAATAAAAGAATGACTAGGGTAGGAATAGGTCCAGTCAAGGATAGTAGTGGGAAGTTGCGTGTGGAGGCTGAAGAGAGTGGGGAGACACTGAATGAATACTTTTCGTCAGTATTCAATCAGGAACAGGACATTGTTGTCAATGTGAGTACTGAGTCACAATTAAGTAGAATGGATGACTTTGAGGTATGTAGAGAAGAGGTGTTGGAAATTCTGGAAAGGGTGAAAATAGACAAGTCCCCTGGGCCTGATGGCATTTATCCTAGGATTCTCTGGGAAGCAAGGGAGGAGATAGCAGAGC
>NC_057717.1:58853027-58864242 GCF_004010195.1 Chiloscyllium plagiosum | reverse complement strand
TGATAGAGGTGTATAAGATGATTAGGGGTTTAGATAGGGTCGACAGTGAGAATCGTTTTCCTCGTATGGAGTCAGCTATTACAAGGGGTCATAGCTTTAAATTAAGGTGGGGGGTAGGTATAGGACAGATGTTAGGGGTAGGTTCTTTACTCAGCGAGTCGTGAGTTTATGGAATGCCCTGCCAGTAGCAGTGGTGGTTTCTCCCTCATTATGGGCATTTAAGCGGGCATTGGATAGGCATATGGAGGATAGTGGGCTAGTGTAGGTTAGGTGGGCTTGGATCGGCACAACATCGAGGGCCGAAGGCCCTGTACTGCGCTGTATTCTTCTGTGTTCTATGTTCTATAACTGGAACCATAAAGTCTGAATTTTATCAAGGCATGGATAATGGTTTATTTAGCACCCGCACTGACGTCAAGGTGGGGACTGCTGATATTACGGAGCTGGTAGTGGGTAGGTTTGGTGATGGAGAGAATACCGAGAAATAAATCAATTCGGGTCCAAAAGGTACTTCAGGACTGTTAACCGTCTTGTTCTCAGATGTTTGTGATGACGGGCTTTCTGGGCGGTTCAGAAGTTTATGGTAATGAATGGAATTTGTATTTGAAACGGAAGACAATAGATTCTGTCTTTGCCAAATATAGATAACAGAAATTGCAATGAGGTTCACCATGCTTTATGGATTAACAAATGGATAGATATGAAGAGACTTACCAGGAACACCAACAATAGCGAGCATGGGATAGTAGCCCGCCTGAATAATCATCAGTGCACCCATATATCCGATCTGATAATCTGAACCCAGACCAGGAAAAATTGGAAAGACCCCATGATAAACTCCTGTCCATTGTTGCAGCATTCCAGTCTGAATTTCTCAAAATCTGATCCATTAATGGAACATTCCAGGCTATTCTCAGATGATTATCTCTCCTGTCCCTGTCACTGCAGCTGCTGATCCCTGTTAGTGTTGGAGGTGATGCATCTGCTGCCAGAATGGGATAAAGCATTGCAAGAAGCCCTTACTATTAGAAGAAGGAAACCATCCAGTGCCACAGTTAGGATTCATGGAGACTGACGTCAATCATAGTCACTGAACAAACAGATTCAATTCACTCTTTTCAGTGTGGTACCTTCTGTTCACAATAAGAACTGGACTGGATTGAATATTGGCATCACTGGCTATTGGTCACATCTCCCATCACCAATTGCTGTCGTGACGTTAGTTTTGAGGGACAATGAGGATGTTTCCCTATCACAAGTTAGATGATTCTGCTGTGTTGTCCGTTTGCAATGTTATAACCACCTGAACCTTCCATCACCACCACCCCCAAAATACACAATCTAGCTGTAGTTACCATACTGATGTATCCTCCACTAGAAAAGGCGCCAGCCAATAGATTTACAGTCGGCATATTTGCCCTGACCATACACAGGAAGTGTGAATCTGTCTGGACATTCCTCTAATTGCTCTAATAAGACAATCTTTTATCTTCAATACACAATGCCCTTCAGCACTGTTTTATATAAACTCACAAACACTGTCATTTTTTAAAATTCAGTTCAAAGCCAAATAAGACCAGAAGACCATAAGACCATATGACATAGGAGTGGAATTAAGGCCATTCGGCCCATTGGGACCACTCCGCCATTCAATCACGGCTGATGGGTATTTCAACTCCACTTACCCGCATTATCCCCTTAATTCCTTGTGACATCAAGAATTTATCAATCTCTGCCTGGAAGACATTTAGCGTCCTGACCTCCACTGCGCTCCACGGCAATGAATTCCAAATAGCCACCACTCTCTGGCTGAAGAAATGTCTCCGCACTTCTGTTCTGAATTTAGCCCCTCGAATTCTAAGGTTGTGTCCACGGGTCATAGTCTACTCGCCTAACGGAAACAATTTCCTAGCGTCCACCCTTTCCAAGCCATGTATCATCTTGTAAGTTTCGATTAGATCTCCACTTAATCTTCTAAACTCCAATGAATACAATCCCAGGATACTCAGCCGTTCCTCGTATGTTGTCACAAAGCTGGTCCCTTTACAGGGTTATGTTGTTCTTGATCTTTTTTGTCAGACAGGTTCTAAATGACCCAAGATTCCAATATATCTGATTTTTTAAAAGGATTATCCAGCCGATTGTGGTAAGGGAATTCCATTTCTGCCTTTTGTAATCAGAGATGCACGAAATGAATCGACCTAATTCTGTCCATTTTAATTAGGTTATTAAGAGCTAGGATCGTTAAAATCGATTAAGGAGTAATTAGCAAATCAGAATTAAAAGGCCACAGTATTGGACTATGTCTCAAATTTTCCGGTACGATTAAAAAGCGCTGGGGAGTTGGTTAGATGGCATTTAAAAGTATTGAAGAATACAACTAAACAGGAAGTGGACAAGAAATGAAAAATTTACAGTTTTACTACCGGGGATAAGGTATGCATGTTACTTCCAGTGATGGGTGAATCTTGAGTCTTGAAAAGCAAGGACTGGTGAACCTTATCAAATAGAAAGAATATTGAGTGGGGGTCACTACTTGATAGGGACTCCAGACAGAAAGAAATCTCACAGAGTATGTCATGTGAATATGCTCAAAAGATATATCGACAGGGAAGGAGAGCAACAGGCGAAGGTGTTAATGATTACAGTACAGAAGGAAGAACCACGTTCAGAGGATTCTGAACTGGACAGTCCTCAAATTGAAGTGGACAATGAGGAAGTTGCCTAAAATTGGGATAAATTATTGAGTAACCTTACTGAGGAAAAAAAATGAAATGAACTGAAAGAGTTGTTAGTACGATATGGGCAGATATGAAGAAATTAAATGGGAAATACTACCTAATTGTGCATAATGTAGAGAAAGGACATGCTGTTCCGAATAATCAGCATCCTTATAGGCATAATCCTCTAAAGTTGGCATAGTATCGGAAAGGGATTGAACACATGCTCCAAGATGACATAATCGACCTGAGTTACAGTGACTGGAACTCACCCAAAGTTATTGTACTGAAGCCAGATGGTACCCAACGATTATGTGTGGACTATCGCAAAGTCAATGCAGTTTAAAAAAAAAAGGATGCATATCGACTTCCGCAGTTGGAAGGCTTTAGTGGGAAGGTGGGACAGGCAACTTAGATTTGGTTTGAAAAACGTGCCGGTCACGTTCCAGAGACTAACCAATAAATTGCCAGATTATCCAATATGTGCTGTACATTGATGACCTGGTGATTTTTAGTCACTCATATGGAAGCATTTATCAGACTTGTTTAATCGATTTGGAAGGCAGGCTTGGTGGTAAACCGAGCGAAAAATCAATTTGCCAAAGCCCAAGTCAATGGTGCCATGAGATGTAAAAGTGAAGGAAATTGGGGAACTTCCCACACAGTTGACAAAAGGAGCTATATTATGGTTCCTGGGATTGAGTGGAATTTATCGAAAGTTTGTGCCTAATTTTAGCAGTATGGCTGCTCCACTCACTGAATTGCTCAAGAAAGGCAAGAAACTTCGGGGTCAACGGTCTGAGAAAAGACATTTGACTGGCACGCAAAATGTGTTAACCACTGCCCCAGTATCAGCTACATCTGATTAAGCAAAGCCTTTCAAGGTGGCTATAAATGCGAATGATATGGGTGTCGGTGCTGCACAGCTGCAGGAAGACGACGAGAAGATAGAAAGACTTATTGGTATTTATCCAGCAAGTTAAACGGTTATTGGTAGAAATATTCAACAGCTAAGAAAGAGACTTTAAGATTCGTGTTGGCATGACATCATTTCAGTTTTTATATTATCAGCAATTCATCTGAGACAAGTGTTAAGTACTGATCATAACCCATTGAAGCTTTTGGAGAAATTTAAGGACAAAAATGCGAGTCTGTTTAGCTCGAGCCTGTAATTTCAGCCACACAATTTGAAAATTGTGCATGTGGCGGGTCTTGAAAACATGATTGCCAAAGCATTGTCGAAACTTGAATGACAGATCGACACACTCAATGGTAGGTGTATCACACACTGAATTTGGATGTAATTCTGCAGGTTTGCATTTTTATACTAAGTGAATGCATATGTGTGCTTCAGTGTACTAACCACTACTTTTGGTGATTTTGACAACTGAAGACATCTTTGGATATTAATTATTCAGTTTGATATGGTCCCTTCATAAGTTTACGATGTGCTTGATTTTTATTTTCAGAGCGGTTCTAACCGACCCAAGGTTCCAACATATCTCAATTTTGAAAGGCTCATTGGGGTCCTTTGCTTTATACTAAACTGGTAATACCTCAAGAAGAAGGCTTTCAAGTCTTAAAAAAAAATGGTATAATCAAAGGGACGTGGCCAGCTCTCCACCTGCGCAGTTCAGTCAGTTCGAAGGTTATTTTAGTCAGGGTCACTGTTGAAACTGGACGCTCTCCCCGTTCTTCTGTCCTCTGAATTCGTAACCTGTAAGCTTGGTTTGTGTAATTTTTACTCTTCATGCCAATGGGTTTGTTTATTGGGAATGTTGAAAGCAATTTGAAACAGCATCATTAAGTCGGGAAAGCCTGTCAGGTTCGGATCCGATGAGTTATTCGGGTATTCTATATTCGGTTGCTTGTGTTTCATTACTTAATGTTTTAAATAAATGCTGTTTGTTTAAAACTCGGCAGTCTGACCAGATAATTCACTCTGGGGATATCCAATATACACGTACCTTCAACAATTAGCAAATCTACGGTCTGGGCGACCTGCTTAAAATGTTTAGAGGAGTCGGGCCTGGTCCATAAAATATACAACAATCTTGTTCACAAAAGTTATGATTTAACGAGTAAGGGAAGGAATGAATATGATATTGGATATGACACAGAAAGGATTGGGGCCAACAATTGAGGAGACCCCCTCAGATTACAAAATGATCTTGATCAAATGGGTAAATCGGCTGACAAATAGCAGACAGAGTTCTGGATGGATGCGATGTGCAGGCAGTAGTGTCTGTTTGCTGCTGTCTTCTGCACCAGGAATGAGATGATTTTATTCCCCAACTGCTGTGTTCAGCACATCGATGTCCTTCCTAATCTTTGAGAGACCTTACTCTCTACTAGTTAAGTCTTGCTGTTAATATAGTTGCAGAATATCTTTGAATTATCATTAACCTTATCTGCCCATGCTATCTCATATCTCTTTTTGGCTTTCCTTATTTCTTTCAAAATGGTGCCCCACACTCTTTATATTGATTAAGAGATTCAATTCAATAAAGTGGTCGGTATCTAAAGTAAGTATGTATTTTATTTTTGAGTGAAACCACAATAACTTTAGTCATCCATGGTTCCTTAACCTTACCAGCTTTACCCTTCACTCTGATAGGAACATAATGCCTCTCAACTCACGTCGTGAGACTGTTGAATGCCTCCCCCTTGTCAGACATTATTTTACCTGAGAAAAGTCTACTCCCATCAAACTTGGACAGTCCTTGTCCCATGCCATTAAAATTTATGGTACTCCAATGCAAAAGATAATATTAATGGAAGGCGTATTATTTTCCATTAATAGCTATGATTGCAAGACTCAAAAGTATTCCCCCATGGTTACTTCAGTCGCTTGTCCTGCCTATTTCACAAAACCAGGTCTCGTTTTGCTCCTTGTCTATTAGGATGATCCGCGTACTGATGAAGAACATTTTCTTGGATACATTTGACAAATTCTTCATGATTAAACCCTTTAACAATATGGTAGTCCCAATCAGTTTTTTTTTTTAGAAAATTACAATCCCCATTACTACAACCTTATTAAGCTTACATATATCCGAGATCTCCCTGAAAGTCTGTTTCTCAATTTCGTTCTTACTGTTGGAGAGCATATGGTGCAATAACGTCAACGTACTCCTTCCTTTATGATTTTTAATTTCTCTCAATATATTTGCATTGGCCGATTTGTCACAAATGAGCATATAGTGCAATCTCTTCAAAGTGGTCTTTACTTTCTTATTTTTAACACTACCCATGTATTTTACCTGATGAATTTTGAGAAATAACTTCTCCACTTACACCAATAATTTATCCCTAAATCTAAAACGGCAGGCGTCCCCCTCTCCACCCTCAGTATACCACTTTTTCTATTCATTCTATGACACCTATCACCTGGATCATTGAATTGACAGTCTTGAACATCTCTCAGGCGAAAGTGAGGACTGCAGATATGGAGATTAGAGTGGAGAGTGTGGTGCTGGAAAAGCACAGCAGGCCAGGCAGCACCTGAGGAGCAGGGAAATCAATGTTTTGTGCAAAACGCCTTTAACAGCCTTTTCCTGATGAGGGAATTTTGCCAGAAGCGTCGATTTTCCTGCTCCTTGGGTGCTGCCTGACCTGCTGTGTTTTTCCAGTGCCACACTCTCGACTTGAACACCTCTGCACCAACTTTCAGTCATAAATATGATACCCCAATCCTATGTTCTTAAACATGCCCTGAGTTCATCAACCTTCCCCATAAGACCCGTTCCATTGAAATAAATGCAACTTAGTGCTTCAGAATTACTTTATACTCTGACTCTCTCATCTTTCGTTTCTAATGGACGTAATCTACTCACATTCATAACCTTCTCCATCCATCCGTCCATGAACACTGCCAATTAGAATAACCCCCTTGCCTTCTCTATCAATATAATGTCTCCCTATATAGAGTGAGCAAATCTCCCTGCTAAGATATTTGTTGATTTCCAGTTTAGATTAGTCCAATCCTTTTTGAACATGTGTTTCCTGTTCCAAAACACATTCCAATTTCCCAAAAATCTAAATCCCTCAACCACAACCCAGCTCTTCAGCCATTGATTTTTCTCCTTTAACCTTTCGTTCCTCCACCGGTTGGGGTTGGCATTGGCAGTAAACCACAATTTACTACTTTTAAAGATTTATTTTTAATCTACCTCACCTCTTAAATCCACTCTGTACTGCTTTAATCTTTTCCCTAAAAATGTCATTCCTTCAATATGTACAACAATCTATGACTACTCAATCTCACCTTTAACAATGTGCTTGAAACGTTTAGAGTCATTCTTAAGCCTTGCACAAACCATCCTAAACTCCTGCTCACTGCCACAGAATCTCCTGCTAATACCTCTGACTGAAAAGCCCACTGTAACAATAATTGTACTAAATCTTCTCTAACGCTGCCTAATATAAAAATCGTTCCAATAGTCCAATAACTGATGGCTCTTCCATTTTCCTCAGAAAGATTACCTTCTTCAATAGTTCCAAAAAGTGAACATCTTTTTGATAGAGGAATAGTCGCCGGAGACGTTTGAAGTACCTTCTCATCTTTCCTGACAGTCACCATTTATCTGACTGCTTTGCTGAGTAGTACTTTTTTTTCTGAATCTTCTAACCATCCTCTCTGTGGCATAAATAACATTATGCCTAAAAGCAACTGTTAAAATGGAAGAAAAGCATATACACATCAAACATATAAAAATTAGATAAAATTAACCCTTTAGCTAATTAACTCAATATAAATACTCATCTTCACTATATTCCTAGAAGAAAAGTCTTCTCCTGAGCTGAAAACAGACAGGACTTTACCGAATGAAGGCACAACTACTTATTTAAAAAATGTTTAATTTTTCGAAACAAAAACAAACTTTCGCAGCATTAAAAAAGAAACGTTTAAAACCATGTGAAAACAGGAAGCGTTGGTTTTGCCTATGTCATTTCTGAGTTTACCATTATTATCTCGCTGTTGTCATCATCTCAGACGCCAATGTTTAATTTTAACATTCTATTATTTTTGTCTTCTGGGGGAAATGTTATTTATCAATTCTTATGCTTTCTACTCATTTTGCTTCATAGCCATTTTGATGTTGTTTTTAGTAACGGTTTGCTGACATTTAAAGCGTTTTTCTTTAATTTATTCATAGGATGAGGGCGTCGCTCGGTTAGGCAGCACTTATTGCCCATTCCTGGAGGGCAGTTAGGAATCAACCAAATTTGTGTGGGCTTGAAGTCATACATAGGTGAGACCAGGTAAGAATGATGGTTTCCGTCCCTAAAGGACACTCATGAAATATGTGAGGTAAAAACAATGACTGCAGATGCTGGAAACCAGAGTCTGGAAGGTGATAGGTCAGGGAGGAGAGGGTGGAGTGGATAGGTGGAAAAGGAGACAGACAGGTAAGACAAGTCCGGACAAGTAATGGGACAGCGCTGAGCTGGAGGTTTGGAACTTGGTTGAGGTGGGGGAAGGGGAAATGAGGAAACTGTCGAAGTCCACATTGATGCCCTGTGGTTGAAGTGTTCCAAGGCGGAAGATGAGGCGTTCTTCCTCCAGGCGTCTGGTGGTGAGGGGGCGGCGATGAAGGAGGCCCAGGACCTCCATGTCCTCGGCAGAGTGGGAGGGGGAGTTGACCAATACAGACACTCCATCTACTGTTCCTCCTTGTCTGAAGACTGTGTACCCGTGGACATTTAATACCCCAGTCCTGACCTTCCTGTAATCACGTTTCTGAAATCCCCACCGTGCCATATCTATTTATCTCTGATTGAGCTGTTAGCTGATTAATTTTATTCCAAGTAATGCACGCTTCTAGATAAAAGTTTTCTTTACATAAGTTCTATTGATATGTCTTTAGTTTTTAATACTTTTGTGCACAGGCTCTCCATCCTTTTTTATAGATCCCCAATAATAGTGAGCCTATCATTTACTCCAACGTTCTACTCATATTTTTAAATTGTTATAATTCTTTAATAACACATGCGAGAGGGCGTGTGTACCTGTTAAGACACAGACAGATTTGGCAGATTCCTTTCCCCACAAACTCACTCCGTGGTTTCGGAGCTTCCCCTCTCTGAATCTCTGCTCAGTTTTCGTTCATGTTACACACCCTGATGCTGTAAATCATCAGGACTCTCTGAATTTGAGAGGAAGTTGACAGCACGACCTTCAGCAAACCATCCCTAGCCCATCCACTAAGGTTTCAATAACAGGAGACAGTCAGAAGCTCCTCAGATACAAGTTAGATGCCTGGTCCTTTATAATGATACTCGAGAGGTTCCCTCGTGTTACTGACTGCACGGTCAGCTGAGAGCGACAAACACAGGCGTTCAGTGGACACGCACGTCTCTCAAAGCTACTGGAACCCCCGTCCAACACGGATAAGCATATGGGACACACCAGGAAGTGAACAACAGCCCAATACACACTATTTCATTATTTCAGAGCTTCACAATGCCGGCATTCGATACACTCAGAAGCCAAAAATAAAACAGAGGAGGTTCACATTCAGATTGAAACAGTGAAGGCAGTCACATACGAGACGTTTAGTGTTGGGCAATGAAAATATAAATAAGGAGACAGGGGAGTGAGACTAACTGGAGAAGTGAGACAATGTTGGGTCCAATCACAAAAATGAGAACATCAAATGAAAACATTGGCAGATCAGTTGAAATGTTTCGTTACATCAAAATCTGAATCTGCCTCACAGAAAAAAAAACCCAGACACGATAAGCTGGAACAAGGTACCAGCCAGAATGGAGAGCTGTGCAGACCATGCCAGAGGAGTACTCCATAAACCGGACGACCTGCACAGCATGGGGACCATTGCAAACCTTTACCAGTATATTGCTACTATACTTGCACTACAGAAATGCTTTCGACGGGAAGATTTGCAACCTGTGCAGTGAGTGACAGTAAATGGGCTCCCACAAATATATGACTCTATATCGCCACTTCATCAATATAAAACAAGAGAGAGAGAGAGAGAGAGAGAGAGAGAGAGAGAGAGAGAGGGAGAGAGAGTGTGTGTGTGGTGAATATTGTTGTTTGAGAGAGAACACACATGGAGGAAATCAGTTTAAATGAGAACAACTGACAAGGGTTTGGATAATCAATATAGAGACACTGAGCATTGTGCCACAGGCAGAGGAAATGATGTGCTTCAAAATATTAAATTAAAGGCATTGCCAGACCCAGAAACAATATATATCGATCCTCACAGAAATTATGGGATTTTGGGGTGAGGTGAGAACCGAGCCATAGAATATTGACTCAGATTTGCAGATTTGAATTTGGGAGTGTCAGCAGCAGATTATTGGGATCATTAAGACTAAATTTCATAGCTCAGGGTTCAAAAAGCAGATATAATAAACCAGTGAAGTATATTCAGGATATGTTAATCATTACAAATAGGAATGGTTAAGATATGTCAGGCATCAGCTCATGGCCAACGGGATCACCATAGTTGTGGCTCGTCTGTTTCAGCCTCAGATAATGGTCATGGATGGGATGAAGTCAGAGGAACGAAATGGTGTTTGTAACCAGAACAGAAGACCGTGACCTCCAAGCTTTCAATATTAAAATAGGGCTGTGATACAATGAATTGTGGTTCAAAGCTGAAACTGAGTAGGTCAACCGACAAGGCACAGTGTCAGAACGAAAGAAGGAGAGTAAGAATGAACAAGTTCACTGTTGTTGTTCGTGGTGGTTTGGAGAGTGAATGTTTACAGAACAGAGTAGATGAAAAGAACAATAATACAGTCACACATGATTAATGCAAATAATAAATAGACAGTGAAACTTACCAGGTACACCAACAATAGCCAGGGTAGGATAATAAAAATATTGAATAATGTAAAGTGCATATTGGTCCGCCATGGCAATGGCAACAAATGATTTTTAGAAAGAATCCATACATAATAGGATAAACTCCTGTTCATTGTTGTTACATTCCAGTCGAATGTTCTCAGATTCAGATCTCCCATTCCCCTCTCTCTGTAACTGCTGATCCCTGTTAGTGCTGTCGGTGATACTCCCACTCATACTATGGGATAACACATTGAACTGTGCCCATGTTATCATTAAAATATGTAAACCCTCCACTGGGATAAGGACAATCTATGGAGACTGACATTAATCACAGTCACCAAGCAAACAGGTTCAGTTAACCAGTTCCTTACATCATTTTACACACCCCAATAAAAGGGAACATTTACTCAGTCCTGATTGAGTGGATGACGGTTGCTGAGGGATCGATCATAAATCTTTCAATCGTTTTAATCTTTCTTCCTTGGATGTAGGAGTATTGCTGGAACATTGCAGGGTGGTATATGTTCCACCCTGTATATAAAAGGAGCAAGGGATAGAATAACAGACCAGATGCATAAAATGCCTGGTAGGGAATTTTCTAGATACCTTCAGTAATGCTGCTCGTAGTTTGAAATGCCATGGCATTAAACCATTTCATAACCTCAAGGCACCA
>NC_057717.1:58830399-58852527 GCF_004010195.1 Chiloscyllium plagiosum | reverse complement strand
ATTTCTCTTTGCCCCAGTTTACTTCCAACATGGAATGAAATAGATTCTGAAAGCCAAACCGTGTTGTATGGACTAATTCATAATCTTCAGCTACTTCAGCTGCTAACCTTGCTGTTTACAATCCCTGCTCTTCTACATGAGTTTGCACTACTTCAGGCAGCGAATTTTTGAATTCTTCAAAAATAGTTACTCTCTAAGTGCATCATAGGTTTGCTTGATTTTTGAAGTTCTTATCAATCTAACGAAATTACTTGGTTTGTTCCTTTAAATCTCAATATAGATTTGACCAGGGCCACTCCTTAGATTCCTGAAATGTTGTATGTATGCTTCTGGAACAAGTTCATGTGCACTTTCTTTACATCCTCACACTCCCCAGATCCCTAAGTTTACCTTCAGTCTTCAGCCTTCACTTACATCCTTTTCAGCTGACTTTCCATTCTAAATGTCCATATCTGAAACTCAAACGGTCTCTCTTTTTATTTTTATCCTGCTAAACATTTTTTTTTTCTTTTTGTCTTTCCTGGATTAAACCTATTCGTCCTCTTTCTTTCTCTTCTAATTTTAATCGCAACGCAAACAGCTTCATTTCTGCTTCCAAGACAAGCTGCTCCATTTTTTGATGGAAGTTTAATCATCTGTACAGATCCTGATGGAGTTTCCAGCAAGTTTGAATGCAGAGCTACTGCTGGATACATCACATCTTTCCACACATTAGGAGGCAGCTTCAACTGCATCTTGTCTACTAATTCCTGCAGCTTGAACTTATGTGCATTTTGTAAAATCCCCAAGGTCGATTCTTCCACCTCCAAAACATTCTTGGTTCCTGCAGGAGCCATTGCTATTTGAAGCTCTGTTCACCACGCCAAATCAGCACACAAAATAAGAGACACTAACACCTGCCACTCGCTGCCTAAATCCTGCAAAGGGCCCCCAATCTGTTATGGACCAGGTCCGACCCCTCAAAAAAAAACGTAAGCAAGTAGCCCAGACCGTAACTTTATTATTTGTTAAAGGTAAGTGTATAGTGGATATTCTCAGAATGAATTAGCTGGTGAGACTGTAGTATTTTAAACAAACAGTACTTATTTCCCAAATTACAGAATGAAGTGCATGAACTGAAGGGAGAATACCCGAATAACTTATCCTATCCAACTGACAGGCTATCCCGACTGAAGGATGCTGCACAAAAATACTTGCAATAATCGTAATAAACAAACCCCTTATCACAAACAGTAAATATGACACAAAATGCTTGCAGGTTATGAGGTCAGAAGTGCAGAAGGAGGGGGAGAGCATCCAATTTCAACAGTGACCCTGACTCAACTAGACCCCAAACTGAACAGATCTGCCCAGCTACAGAGCTGGCCACGTACTTTTGCTTGTACAGGTTATTTTAAAGGAGAACGTGAGGTCTGCAGATGCTGGAGATCAAAGTTGAAACTTTGCCTGTGCCCGAAACGTCGAATCTCCTGTTCCCTGGATGCTGCCTGACCTGCTGTGCTGTTCCAGCAATAAAGTTTCAACAGGTTATTTTAAAGACTTGAAAGCATTCTGCCTGAGGCGTTATCTGTTACGTATAAACAAAAGGATGCCAATAAACCTTTTAAAAAAGCAGACACATTGGAATCTTGGGTCATTTAGAACATCTCTGAAAAAAAAATCAAAAACAACAAAACCCTGTAAAGGGACCAACATTGTAACAACATGCCATATTTGGCTTTGGACTGAATTCAAAAAATGACATAGTTTGTGGTTTTATTTAAAACAGTGCTGAAGCGCATTGTGTATTGAAGATACAATATTGTCTTATTAGAGCAATGAGAGGAATGCCCATACAGATTCACACTTTCTTTGTATGGTCAGAGCACATATACCCACTGTACATCTATTGGCTGGCGCCTGTTCAAGTGGAGGAGACATCAGTATGGCAACTACATCGAGATTGTGCATTTTGGGGCGGTGGCGATGGGAGGTTCAGGTGGTTATAGCATTGCAAACGGACAACACAGCAACATCGTCTAACATGTGATAGGAAAACATCCACACTGTCCAACACAACTAACGTCACGACAGCAATTGGCGATGGGAGAGGTGGCCAATAGCCAGTAATGTCAACATTCAATCCAGTCCAGTTCGTATTGTGAATGGAATGTACCATACTGAAAGGAGTTAACTGGATCTGTTTGTTCAGTGACTGTGATTGACGTCAGTCTCCATGGATCCTTAACTATGGCACTGGATGGCTTCCCTCTTCTCTTAGTAAGGGGCTTCTTGCAATGCTTTATCCCATTGTAGCAGCAGCTGCAGAGACAGGAAGAGGAGAGATAAAACATCTGAGAATAATTTGGAATGTTCCACTAATGGATCAGATTTTGAGAACTTTAGTCTGGAATGCTGCAAGAATGGACAGGAGTTTATCCTGGGGTCTTTCCTATTTTCCTGATCTGGGTTCACATTATCAGATTGGGTATATGAGTACACTGATAATTATTCAGGCGTGCTATTATCCTATGCTCGCTATTGTTGGTGTTCCTGGTAAGTCTCTTCATCTCTATCCATTTATTAATCCCATAAGCCAGGGTGAACGTCATTGCTATTTTCTTTATCTATACTTGGCAAAGACAGAATCTATTGTCTTCAGTTTCAAATGCAAATTCCATTCTTTACCACAAACGTCTGAACCGCCCAACAGGCCTGTCCTCACAAACATCTGAGAACAAGACTTTTCACAATCCAGAAGTACCTTTTGGCCCCGAATTGATTTATTTCTCGGTATTCTCTCCATCACCAAACCTACCCACTACCAGCTCCATAATATCAGCAGTCCCCCGCTTGACGTCAGTGCGGTTGTTAGATAAACCATTATCTATGTCTTGATAAAATTCAGAATTTGTAGTTCAAGTTCTTTTACAAGCACTATTTCCATTACAAATATATCCGTCACAACCTTGTTCTTGTCTCTAAAGTAAATTCATGACAGGGATAGTGTGCCAGAAAAGTGATGTCGGTGGATACGTAATTCAGAGGCCCAGGTTACTGCACAAAATTCGCTGTTTTAAGTCCTACCTCAGATATGTCGGAACTAAAATTCAAATGACAGGAATTGGAAATAAAAGATAATTTCACTAACATCGACAATAACACAACCAGCATTTTGTCAATACCTTTATCTGTAGCACTGATTTCCTTTGGTAAAGAAATCTAGCATTATTACCGGACTGTCTTCAGACTGATGTCAGACCCACAACAATGTGCTTGGCACTATTCTGTCTGAAAGAATGACCTCACAGTAAAGGGCATTTAGTGAAGTCAATAAATGTTGCCCTTAACAGCGATGCAGACATCCCATGTCATAACAATATTGAAGTTTAAATAGAACAAAGAATGATGCAAAAGATCAGAAACAAAAACAAAGAACAAGAAGCTGACACAGCAACTGATCAGATTTGGCACCCTTGGGTCGAAGGCAAAATAGAATTGACATTTCGAGTCCGCTGACCTACCATCGTAACTGAACACAGTTTGAAAATATTGTGATTGATGTTGGTGACAGGGATGTCTATTATGAAGGGGACAAGGGATGAGTTGACAGAGAAAGAAAGAGATAAAAGAATAGAGCAAACAAAGGGATTGAAGATGAAATGGAAATAAAAGAAAACGAGATTAATCTTATTTATCTTTTCTCCTGTTCCCATATTTTTGAAAATCATGTCCATGTAGGGTATACATTAAAGTCCCTGTTTAAAGTGAATTAGGTCGCTTTGTCTGTCTTCCCTGAATGTGATCATCCTCCTTTGTTTATTAATGGGATGCTGGGCCAGTATGTCATTCCCTTTCCTCATTGTCCTTGAGAAAGTGTTGGTGAGCTGCCTTCCTGACCCACTGCTGTTTGTGGGGTGTAAGTCATCAGTGCTGAGGTCCAACCGGTTTCATTTCTTTGATGTTTGTAGAGAGTAATATAACTGAGCGACTGGTTTGGCTATTTCAAAGGGCAATTCAAAGTCAAATGCGGGATTCACATGTGAGCCCAACCAGCTGAATGTGGTAAATTTCATTCCCTGAATAACATTAGAGTGTCAGGTAGGATTTTCTGATAATCGGCAATGGTTTCATCGCTTCGTTTGATTTTATTGAATTGAATGCCACCATTTGTCACGGTGGGATTCGAATCCGGCGTGGGGATCAGGATCCGGGTCCCCGGATTAAAAAGTTGGAGATAATACTGAGAGGACATCGCCTTCCCGGTATCTCCAACCATCTCAATAGTGGTGTTGCTGTTTGTGTGGCTGTGCTTGAGGCATACTTGGTCGCAAGGCTAAGGAAACATTTGGCAAAACGTACCATCCTTCGTAATTTTTGAACTTATTAGAACGTTAGAGGATCAGAAGGGCCTTTGGCGAAAATGAGCTGGGTTCCTTGGTTCGGAGTCACAATCAGAATTCATACCAGACAGCAAGTAATCAACACAGTAAATTGTATACTGTCCTACATTGCAAACTGATTCAAAAATAGGAGTGAAACAACTTCCTGCAGTACAAGAGTGTTGTTCAGAAGGTACCTGGGGCACCGTTTACAGATTATCTCTCCTTTGTAAGGAATTATCACCTTGCCACACAGAGCCAGTGTAACGGAGTTTCACTAGACTAATCCGTGTGGTGATGGTATCATGAGGAAACTGTGAAGGAAATAATCTGTATCACTACAAAAGAAAAAATGCGATTGCATTAAAACTTGAGAGTTATGGACCAACACTCATTATTTTCACAACAAAACATTGACAGTGTTAACTAAAACATGTGTTTTTGCATGATACATGTTTTCACATGGGCAAATATACAGGGAGAAAACGATTAGAAGGATGTGAGAGAAGTGTAGGGAAATGGGGTGAGCATGGATGGACATCTTGGTCAGCATGGACGAGTTTGGGCTGAATGGCCTATCTCCGTTCTGTCAGATTCTGCGATACTATGACATTATACTTACCTGAGTGGTACCTCATGTTGGCAAGCGAGAGCTCCAGGCTCTAAATGAACTGTCACTGCCTCAATGTACAGTTGGTGTGTGATCCTGCACTGAACTGCACAAACCTGTCAGCAGACACACTCTGATAGAGTTCGCCATTCCCACCAACGTCTGACCTCCATACAGAACACTAGCCTGCCTTCTGGGAGATGCCTCCTTAAGACATGGCACAAACCGTCCGCTGTCTCTCCTCACTGATAGCAAACCATGGTATCGTTAACATAACATGTGTGCACCATTAGCAATGGAGCAAGGAGGAACAACATTGTCCAGTCTGTCTGTGCAGTCTGTGCTTCATTGGTTTGTCATGTTGGAGCATCAGTGACATCCTACTTTGTGTTACAGTCTGGAGGGGCTGAATAGCTTCTTCTCTTCATTCGTTCGTGTTTCGAGTGGCTGAAAGTCCTCCTTCTGGTCCCAGGGAAAAGGTTCACGGACATTATTGGGCGACCCTTGGTTCCTGCTTACCAGCGTAATGTACTGACTGAGCTCATTATCTTCCTGTGTAATAGCAGGCAGGCAGTGGCATGGAAGAACACAGCAAGTCAGGAAACATTGAGTTTTCCAATTTCAAATAACCTGCCTTCCCATCCCCCAACTCCTTTCCCACCCCCTTCTCCTCCCTTCCATTCTCGCTACCCTACTTTCAGATTCAACTGGATTCCGTCCTCCCATCGTCCAACCCAGTGGTACCCCCTTACCTGTGTTAATCTATCCCCACTTTACCACCCTGACTCCTCCTCTCTCGTCTTGCCTCTTTATCAGTGGCTCCATTCCCCCACCCCAGTCCTGAAGAATATTTATCGGCAAGTAGTTGACTTCTCCACCTCCTGATGCTGCCTTGCTTGCTGCGTTCCGCCACTCTTCTGCCTGTCTGCCTTTCACCCTCACAGGTACATATAGATCTTGAACTCTAGCTGTCTCACTTTTAAAGGCTTCTCAATTGCCAGAGGTCCCTTTGCCTGCAAACAAAGTACTGCAATCAATCCCGGCAAACTCCTAATTCTGTCAAAATTCACCTTGCCCAAGTTTAGAATTGAATCTTTGGACCAGTTTTTTTTCCCTTCTACATAACTATTTTAAAATTTATAGAACTATAGTCACAGGTTCCAAACTGCGCATCCACTGTCACACCTCACTCACCTCTTCTGCCATATTTCCTAAGGATAGGTCAGATTTTGCCTCTTCCCAATTAGGACCATCCAAATACTGTTTGAGGAAACTTTCTTGACGCACTTAATGAATTCCATCTCATCAAATCCCTTAACGTTCTTGCAGTCCCAATCTGGGTTATAAAAAATAAAACTCCTGAAGTCTCCCCTATCTCCCTACATATCTTTGCTCCTGTAATTACTATTGAATATTTGGGGGCCCATAGAACAACCCAAATAATGCCACCATCCCCTTCTCATTTCTTAGTTACACCCACAAAGCCACACTGATTGATCCTTTAGTCATTTCATGTCTGATGTTTTGTGATACTCCCGTTAATCAGAAATGCAAATTCCCCTCCCCTCTTTCCATTTCTGTCCTTCCTAATGCACTTTACGCTGGTACATTAAGCTGTCAATCCTATCCGACCCTTAGTTATATTTCCGTAATAGCTACACTATCCCATCCCACGTACCTATCCACACCCGGAGTTCATCGATCTTACCTATCACCCCTTTTGCATTGAAATAAATGCAATTTAATCCAACAGGCATTCCTTGTTCCCCGTTTTGTTCCAGCCTGACCTGTCTTTTCACATTACAAATCCTGATAACTCTATCTCTTTCCAGCCTCCCTGCTCTTGAGGATACCACACCTCCTGCCAATCTCCTTTCAACTCTTTCTTGCAGCACTAGCAAAACTGGCTGCGAAGATATTGGTGCCCTCTCCAGTGCATGTGCAACCTGTCCCTCTTAAAAGGGGCACCTTTGACACAGTAAAGATCCCAATGATTTAAAATTTTGAATCCCTGCCCCCGCACCAATTCTTTAGTCACATAATTATTTGCCATATCCTACTATTTTTAACTTCACTGGCTCATGACACTGGAAGTAATTAAGAGATTACCACGGTCGAGGTCCTGGTTATTAACTTTCCTCCTCGTTCTCTGTAATCACTCTGTAGGACCTCATTCTTATATCTACCTCTGTCATTTGTGCCAACGTGCACAATGACTTCTGGCTGCTCAGCCTCCCCCTTGAGAACGTTCTGCAGCCGCTCGGAGACATCCTGGCCTCTGACACCTGAGAGGCAACACACCATCCTGGATTTCCGTTTGAGGCCACAGAATTTCCGATCTGTCTCCCTAACAATTGACTCTCCTATCTCTAAGACCCTGTTTATCTTTACCCTTTCCCGCTGTGCCCCAGAGCCAGTTGTACTGCAACCAACCTGGCTACTGTTGCTTTCCCTTGCACGGTCATTTCCCGACACCCACCCACTCCCCCAGCCCCACAATCAGTATCCAGAATGGTATATTTGTTTTCAAGGGCAATAGCCACAGGGGATCCCTACACTCTCTGCCTACTCCCTTTGCCATTCCAAGTTGTCGCCCAGCTACTCTCTGCCTGGAACATGACAGGAAGCAAGGAACGCCTGTTGGATTAAATAGCGTTTATGTAAAGGCAACACGGCTGACAAGTAAGGCAGATGAACTCAGGGTATGGATCTTTACATGGGACTGCGATATCACAGTCGTTGCAGAAACAGGCTAAGGGAGGGACTTGGGTGTGACCACCTCTCTAAAGCTCTTGGTTATGAAGTTCTCTGTATCTCGGATGACGCTGAGAGCAGCCAGCTCCAGCTCCTGAACACTTCCCATACACGTGTCGTCATCAGGGACAGTGGAAGTCCCCCTGAGCTCCCACATCCCACAGGAAGAACATGTGACTGCCCTAACTGCCATCTCGACTGTTGTCAGACTAGCATTAAAGGGACTTTTTCTGAGCTTACCTGCACATTTTGCTGAGCTGCTGCTTACTGAAGCTTCTCGAACCAAAGCATTACTACCTACTCTGCCAATTACAGCATGTCAATCGACCACTCCACATATAGTTTTGGTTAGGAAAGGAGGGAAACACTTTTTTTTATTTCAAAAATATACTTTATTCATAAAATATTTTGATGATCTATACAATTGATGATGCAATACATATATGCACATTGCATTTCTTTTGATACCGAGATTAGAATTAATCCGTCGTATATACAATTCTGTACGTTTACCATCCATATATTTAGCTGAGGTGTCAGTGGAGCCCACTTACTGAGCGGGCCCACTGTTCTCCTTTGGTGGACAGACATTACTGCGCCTTAGCGGCAGCTGCCCCAAGATTCAGCGCGTCCCTCAACATGTAGTCCTGGACATTGGAATGTGCCAGTCTGCAACACTCAGTCGGGGTCAACTCCTTCAGCTGGAAGATCAACAGGTTTCAGACAGACCAAAGAGCGTCTTTGACCGAGTTGATGATCCTCCAGGCACAGTTGATGTTCGTCTCGGTGTGCGTCCCGGGGAACAGACCATAGACCATGGAGTCCTGCGTCACGGATCTGCTCGGAACGAAGCTCAACAAACGCCACTGCATTCTTCTTCAGAGTTCCTTTTCATAGGCAAATTCTAGAAGGAGGTGTGTAACAGTCTCGTCCCCTCCACAACCGCTTCGAGGGCTGCATGCAGTGCGGCAGAGAGTCAGGGCGTGCATAAATGATCTCACAGGTAGACCCCTTCTCAAGAACAGACAAGCCATATCTTGGTGCTTGTTGGAAAGTTCTGGCAATGAGGCATTCTACCAAATGGCTTTGACAGCCTGCCCAGGGAGCCGCTCAACAGGATCCGCCCTCTCCTTTTCCCGAAAGGTCTCAAGGACACTATGTGCTGACCACTTCCTGATGGACTTGTGGCCAAAGGTGTTATTCTTCAGAAATTTCTCCACGAAGGACAGGTGATAGGGAAAGATCCAACAACTTGGAACGTTCCATTGCTGCGAGACCAGGCCCATCCTTTGCAACACAGGGGACAGGTCGAATCTCAGTACGTAGTGACGCTTGGTGCTTGCGTACCGGGGATCCACGCACAGCCGCACACAAAGGTTGCCATCAGGGTGAGGGTGGCATTGGGAGTGTTTTCACCCCCGTTGCCCAGATCTTTACACATCGAGTCCATCTTTGATCTCCATATAAAATGGAAAACGACCCGGGTGACTGCAATGGCACAGGTTCTGGGAATAGGCCAGACCTGTGCCACATATAACAGCAATGACAGTGCCTCACACCTGATGACCAGGTTTTTCCCGCAATGGAGAGCGACCGTTGCTTCCATCTGCCCAGTTTCTGCCTCAGTTTCCTGATACGCTCCTCCCAAGATTGGCACACGCCCCAGCTCCGCCGAAATAAATACACAGCACCTTCAGTTGCTCAGTCCTGATGGTGATGGGGATGGAGGATTGGTTGGCACAGTTCCTCACTCTTGCCTCGGTTTACCTTGGCCCCCAAGGCCCGTTTGAACTGGTCACATATGCACATGAGTCTATGCACGGACAGTGGATCCGAACAGAAAACGGTGACGTCATTTATGTAGAGGGAGGCCTTATCCTGTCGGCCCCCGCTGCCAGGAATAGTCACCCCTCTCAGGCTCATATCCTTCCTGATGGACTCCACAAACGGCTCTATGCAGCACACAAACAAGGCAGGAGAGGGAGGGCAGGCCTGCCTGACTGCAGATCCTACTGGGAAGCTAATTGATTCCAACACATTGATTGAGACTGCACAGACAATGTTGGTGTAGAGCAGTCTGATCCAATTGCAGGTTCCATCCTCAAAGCCCATTTTGGAGAGAACATCTCTGATATACAGTATGTGATATCCTGTCAAAGGCTTTCTTCCGGTCTAGTCTGATGAGGCAGGTGTCCAACCTCCTGTCCTGCACATAAGCGATCGTATCCCTGAGGAGTGCGAGACTGTCAGTGATCTTCCTGCCTGGTACAGCACAGGTTTGGTCAGAATGAATCACTGATCCCAGAGCAGACATGACCCGGTTGGCGATGAACTTTGACAAGATTTTGTAATCCCTATTCAATAGTGAGATTGGTGTCTAATTTCTGATTTCCTTCCTTTCCCCCTTCCGCTTGTGAATGAGGGTGATGATGCCTTTCCTCATGGATTCACTTATAGTACCTGCCAGAAGCATACTGACATACACCTTCAGCAGGTCCTGGCCAATCAAGTCCCATAGAACAGAATAGAGCTCAACCGTAAGCCGTCACTTCTGGGAATTTTATTTTTTTCAAAGGACTCGAGTTCCTTGGTCAGCTCGTTCACAAATAACGGCTGGTCCAGCCTCTCCCGTGTTCTGTCATCTATGACCTCCGTGATGGAGGACAGGAACGACCGGGAGGCCGTGCTGTTGGTTTGCTTCGAGTCATACAGACTGGTATAGAAGGATTTGCTGATCGTCATGGAGTCAGCCTGAGATGACGTGAGTGAGCCATCTTCTTCCTTCTTTGTGCAACTTCTGGAAAAAGCAATTTGATCACGTCCTGACCTGCTCCACGTAGTGAACCTTGGACCGGAAGATTATCTTGGAGGCCTCCGTGGTAAAGAGCGAGTCTTGCTGGCCCTTCATCTCCTGGAGATCCTCCATGACATTGACCACCATCGCCTGCAGCAGGAGCAGGTTCTGCATACTTTCCTGGAGTTGGGACAGTTTTGCCCGCCTCTCTCTCGCCTCCTAAACACCTTTGAGGATGAAGAACCTCTTGATATTCCCTATTACTGTTTCCCACCAGTTTGCTGGAGACTCAAAGAGAGGCTTCATGTTTCTCCAACATGCGTAGTTCCTCTTGAGTTCCTCAATGTTTCCAGGGGTCAACAAATTTGAGTTCAGCTTTCCCGTTCCCTTACCAGCCTGCTTCTCGTCTTGTAGGTGACAGTCGGCCAGCAGGAGGCAGTCGTAAGAAAAGAACACCGGCTTGACGTCGGTGGATCTGACGGAGAATGTTTGGGATACAAACAAGTAATTTATCTTTGACCGCATAGACCCGTCTGCCCGTGACAAGTATATCTACATTGTGCTCAGTCTGCAGGGATGCTGAAGACGTCGCGCAGCTTGGCATCCTTTACCGTTTCCATCAGGGCTCTGGAGGTGGCGTCCAGTTTTCTGCCATCATTTCCCCCCTCCCCCCACCCCGGCCGCCGGATCGTCCATCTGTGTCAATGATACAGTTCAAGTCTCCGGTCAGAATGACCAGCCTGGACGTAGCCAGCAACAGTGGAAGCTGTTGCAGGACGGCCAACCGTTCACTCTTACCCACTGGGGCATTCACATTGATCAGTCTCAGGGGAGCATTCCTGTACATGACGTCGGTGACGAGGAGGCGCCCGCCCACCATCCCCTTAATCTCGGAGATGGTGAAATTGCCTCCTCGCAGCAGGATAACCAGGCCGGAGGCGCGGTTATCGTTGCCCCCCGACCAAACCGACGTCCCATGGGCCCACAAGCTCTACAATCTCCTGGAGCTAGTGAGGTGCGGTTTCCCACACTCCTGCAGAAACAGGACATCGGCTTTAACGTTAGCAGATTTAATGCTATGCACATTAAAGCTGGCAATTTTATACCCATTTTAACAGTTTATGAGGTTACCAGTGTACATTGCTGTTGGTCCTGCCTCTCTGGGGTAGCTGTCTGCATCCCTGTGGTGTAAGCGAACTGCTGGAACCTTGCAGGGCTGAGGTAGCTGTTCGACTCCACGCTGTGGACATTTCCCTGTCTGGTGTCATCAGGCTGGGAGCAAGGTCCTCACAGTGCAGCTCTCTGTCTGACCGCAGGGCTGTCAGAGGATCGTTGCTCCCAGTTACCTGGAGCTGTGCGGCGGTGTGCACCTACTAATTCTCAGTGGGTGGGGGGTTGTCTTTACCAGTCCCCTCAGAGGGTTTGTCTTTTCCTGTTTCTCCGCATGGCGCTTTGTCTCTTCTTCTGGTGACGACCCTCCTTTCACCCGTCCTCACCATGTGAAGAGCTGTCCATGCCCTCCTCATGCAGGTCTCATTTCTCCCTTTACTGGGTGTTTTCGGGGAAATGGAGGGTTTCCAACTTCCTGTTTTTTACAGGAATCCACTCCTCAGTTCCCTCCTCTTCCATTACCTCTGTCTGACCTGTAGGAGCTTGGATGGCTGCTGCACCTCCCCGCTGGCTGCGGCCTGCTACGCTCCAGCGTTTCTTTCCTTCTGGGTTACACCAGACACAGTTCCCTTGCTTGTTTGTGATGCCTTGCTGATCTTTTGCCGTCCACCTCCGGCCATCTGTGCGTAGGTGGCGGCCGCTCGTCTTGGGCAGGCCTTGTACATATGTTCTGCCTCTTGGCACAATTACAGTTTTTGTCCTCGTTGCATTCCTTGGTTGGGTGACCTTCCTGCTTGCAGTTTCGACAGATAGTCACCTTACAGTCCGCTGCCATGTTTCCTGCAAAAGCAAGTTTGGCACAATTTCGGCTGCCCTGCAAACATCATGTAACCTCAGCTCCCTCTGATTGCAAAGCTGGAGGGTGGGTGGAGGATGTTCCCACTGGCATCGACCCTCAGGGTTACCCTGACCTGCCGCTTTCTGGTCAAGATTCCGAAAGGGTCGACCACATCAGTGCTTTCTCCCTCGACTTGGATATATCTTCTCAGGAAGGTCAGGACATCAGCTGCTGTGACGGGGGGGTTGAACATATGAATTGTAACAACCCTACTCCTCTGTGCAGGAAGCACATACAAGTTGACCGCCGACCACATGGAGAACAGAGGCCATCTTCCCTTCTCTTTGAACACCTTCAGGAGCTGCTCGAACTGCTTCACGCTCCCGAAGGTCACATCGAAATAGCCTGCCCCAGGGAAATCCTGCAGGCAGTACACGTTTGCTGCGTCAAACCCGCAGCACTCGAGCAGAATCGTCTTGAGGGACACAGTCCGATCGACTGGTGTACATTCCTCCACCTTCTTTACAGTAACCCTGACTGTGTTGCGAATGCCCTGGCCTGGGCTGTGAGCGGATGCTGAGGCCATAGCTCCTAGGTTGTCAGGTCCCTGATATGGCGTTAGGCTGAAACCAGCATGAGGATCTACCAAGAGCAGGTCAGCACAACCAAATCGTCGTACACTCACAATCTCAACCAGCTCTGACGATTCGCAACTCGACACCTATTCTAATAAGAACAGACACTTGATCCGAGACTCGTCTTGGGAAGAGCCAACTTACTGATCATGTCATCTCCCCTGCCCGAGAAGGAGGGAAACACTACCGTGATGGAATATTTCGGATTTAAGCACTCCTTGACACCAGGTTCATGCGTGCCCATGGAGAATGTGTTGATGAGGTCTTCCTTCTGTTAGTGTCGACTGCGCTGATGCAAATCTTCACCCTGACAGCCAATCGGCATTGTCACAGTCCTCTGCTCTTTGCTGTCGTTCTAATAAGAACAGACGTCACCCTTGTTTAAAAATCTGTCCATCTCAGCCTTGAAGATATTTAGTGCTCCAGACTCAACAGCCTTCACAATTTTCTACAATGGTTTCCCTCCCATTGATGTGAGACTTGGTGATCTTTAGTCCCCATGGCATTTTTCTAGCACTCTGCATGGAAGTTGAACTTTCATGAGATTTTGTCCTGTTCAATCACACCTCCTCTGTGGCCAGAGGCAAAACAAAAAAAAACACAAAGTTTAAGAGCCTGTAACCTGCTCCCTCATCTTCCCTCAGTCTAATTTGCAGTTTATCCGGATCTAGGGATTAGCCCACTTTTAGTCCTGCATCAACTTCCAATTCTTTCTCAGCATCTGTGTCAATTTGCTCAAAGACACACTGTCAGGAGCTGACAGTGAATCCAGGAACTGCTTCTCCAAAGCAAAAACCGATGTGTCGTATGTGTTTAACATATTCTCTGGCTCTGTGCACAGGCTGTTCCTCGGTCCCTAATACTCCCCATTCTTTGTCTTGTTACCTTCTTACCCTTAGTACACCGATAAAATGTCGTTGAATTCTTGAAAATATTGCCAGCTAATGATTTATCATTCCGCTGTTTGCTCTTCTACTTATTTTCTCGAGTTTATCCCGATGCGTTCACTACTCTTCTGAGACCTCCATTGACCTACTCACTTCAGACCTGTTTTAAGCATCTCTATCATTTTTAATTCCATTCTGAATATTCGTTGACATCCAAGGTTCTCCTGTCTTGTTTTCCTAAATTTCATTTTCAGTGTAACATGTTGTGGTGACACTGGCATCGATTCCACTTTGAGAATGTGACCCCCACCCCCACGTTCTTCTGCTACAGTTACACCCAGAAATAACTGTACTATGGCCAGATCATGACTTATTTTTAATACATCTGCCTCAGCAGTCCAAAAATCGTTTATTTTTCGGTGCTTTTTCTTTTGGACTTTTCCTTAACAAGCTAAAAATGCATGAGTAACAGTCACTGGTGCGACAATGCTTTCCCAATCCTGCCTACAATAACTAACTGGCTTTATTCCCCACAGTGATGCACAGCACTATACCGCCCATTGTTGTATCTGCTCCATGTTGATATAAGAAGCTGTCTGGGTTAAATTCCAAGACATCTTCCCCGACTTAAAAAGTTATCACTGTCCTAATGAATATTTGGAATTGAAATACCTGAATATAATGATCCTACTGTTGTAGTTACACACCTGAGAAAATTGGTTTTATATTTGCTCCTGTATTCTCTTTTATGTGGGGTCCCATATTATATGTGGGATAATATATCCCCAGCAGTGTATCAGTCATGGTTTTGATCCTGAGCTCTACACGCAAAGCGTCATTAGAAGATCCTTCCAATGTATCGTCCCTTCTTCCTGCAGCCATTGACTCCATAATTAACAATGCAATCCCACGTCCTCCTTTTCCCCTTTCCTGCCCTGCCTCTCGTTCTTGTACCACAGAATATTGAGTTGTCAGCCCTGACCTTCCTCAGACACGTCTCTGTGATGGCAAAAATGTAACACTTCCACATGTCACCTTGTTTCATTATCACATCTGTCTATCTGATAATATTCCCAGCATTAAGGTAAAGAACATCCAGCCTGGAATATGACACGTGGAATAATCTGTAACTCGGAGTTCATCAGTCGTTTGCTGTTTGTTATCAAGCTGCATAATCCATGAAACAAAACTGTAACTCTAGAACTGTTGAATAGTAATTTCTTTTTTAATTAATGTACTCATCAAATGCAACATTCTAGAACTGAACAGTCAGCCCTATATACAATGAATCCCTGGTGATTAATTCCCTGTTCAGTGTGGAGAGGAGTCAGCCCTCAATAATGGAGAAATGAGGGCTGTAGTTGCTGGAGATCAGAGTCGAAAAGTGTGACATTGGCAAAGCACAGCAAGTCAGGAAACATCCCGAGGAGCTGGAGAATGAAAACTGTGGGCAGAAGTCCTTCATCAGGAAGTAATTGGTGCCTTCACATTTTTTCCATTCCGTACTTCACTGGATATTGTGAACTGTATTTGCTCGGGTGGGCAGCCCTGAAATGGATATCAGCCAAACAGTCAATTGGTTAGGCAGGGATTAGACAATGTGAGGTGAAGTGCAGATTGGTTGAAGTGCAAATAAAAGGATAGATAAAACCCGTGGGCCAGATAGGAAACATCCGAGGTTATCACAGGAAATGGCGCCTTCGGCGATGATCTTTGCGTCCTCACTGTCCACTGAAGTACTGCCAGATGATTGGGGGCCAGATGATTGCCAGGAAAGGGAATAGGAATAATCCTGGGAATTACAGCTTTGGGCAAAGTCTTAGAGAGGATTCTGAGAGACAGAATTTATGATTATTTGGCAAATCATAGTTTGATTAGAGATAGCATGGCTTTATGAGGGCAGATCATGCCTCACAAACCTTATTCAATTCTTTCAGGATGGGACAAAACACATTGATGAAGTTAGAGCAGTGGATGTGATGTTCATGGATTTTAGTAATGTGTTTGACAAGGTTCCCCTTGGGAGGCTCATTCAGAAACTAAGGAGGAATATAATACAGGGATATCTGTCTGTGCGGATATTGAATTGTCTGGCCAATAGAAGACCGAGGGTGGCAGTACATGGAAAGTTTTCAACCTGGAGCTCGGTGACGAGTGGTGTTTTGCAGGGATCGGTTCTGGGACATCTGCTGGTGTTTGTAATTTTTATAAATGACATGGATGGTAAAGTGTAAAGATGCTTTAGTAAGTTTTATGGCGTAACAAAGATTGTTGGAGTTGTGAATAGTGTGGAGGGCTGTTGTAGTTGTATTGGGACATTGACAAGATGCAGAGCGGGGCTGATAAATGGCAGATGGAGCTCAACCAGGATAAGTGAGGAGTGATTCATTTTGGAAGGTCGAATTTGAATGCAGAATACTGGATTAAAGGCAGCATTCTTGGCAGTGTGGAGGACCATAGGGATCTTGTGATCCATGTCATAGCATCCTCAAAGTTCCCACCCAAGTTGATAAGATTGTTAACACGTATGGTGTTATGATTAGCCGGGGGATTTAGTTTAACTGACACGAGGTTGTGCTGCAACTCAAAAAACTCTACTGAGACTAGATGTAGAATATTGTGTTCAGTTCTAGTTGCTTCATTACTGGAAATACGATGCTTTGGAGAGAGTGCTGAGGAAATTGACCAAGATGCTGTCTGAACAGGAGGTCATGTCTTACAAAGAAGAGTTGAGTGAGTTCGGGCTTTTCTCATTGGAGCAAAGAAGAATGGGAGGTGACATAATAGATGTGTTCAAGATGATGCGAGCCATAGATAGAGTGGATAGCCAGAGAATTTTCCTATGGTGGACATGGCTATCTCGAGGGGGCATAATCTTAAGATGAATGGAGGAAGGTTTAGGTAAGATGTCAGAGGTAGGTTATTTACACAGAGAGTGGTGGATGCGTGGAATACACTGTCAGCAGCAGTAGTAGAGACAGCTGCATTAGGGATATTTAAGCGACGATTGGACTGGCACATGAATGATAGTACAATGAAGGATATGCAAGTTAGTCTGATCTTCGTGTAGGATAAAAGGTTGGCAGGACGTCAAGGGCCGAAGGGCCTGTACTGTGCTGCACTGTTCCATGTTTCCTGTTTCTCCCATCTTGTCGATTCTCATCAATTGTTTCCGTGTGCGGGAGTGATGTATATGAGATCAGGAAGCTGGGTGGGGCATTAGCCCAAAACATTCAGTTATGGAGTGTACTGTCACCTGAGTGCCAGTAACGGACAGAATCCGCCAAGTTCACTTATTAACGTGATTCTTGACTTGCTATTTGCTCGTGTTTCCTTCAGATACAATCTGTTGGGTGACCCATGTATTAATCAGATGTTTGCTATGTTTCGTAAATTGGTCAAAAATAAGATGTGAGCTATGATTATTCAACTGAACTATAATCCCTGAAAACAATTAAGTTGATTCTATGTTTATGGAACTAAAATATATACTCCTGTCATGATTTTCTAACACAGAAATAAAGAACGTACATTTTATTTTATATCGAAAAAAAACAACATGGTATCTAACGATATTGGTGACCAGAATTACATATTCAATGTCAGGAGTCAAAACAATGCAATTTCACTCCAATTGTTTGAAACTGGTTGGCTTCTGAATGATTACGTATTCAGCATGAGCAAACAATTCAACAAAATAATGCAATTAGCATTCTTATACATTTACATATAATCAATCAGTTTAATTTCTCACTGAAATATACAAGCTTCAGCTAATTGCCAGCAGTTTAGAAATTGTATTAATTCACCTTGCACTGTGAAAATTAAACTAAATAAATGATCTGTGTTATCAAATTTTAGCGAGCAATACGTTGAAAGCTTCCAATTTTTAGTAAGAATGAAATTTGATAATAAATGTGGACAGTGAAAAAAACGATGAACGTATTATCATGTGAGTGAAAAGTCAGACATTTTCAAACAGATTTGTGCAAAAATGATGGCATATTTGGTTTAGCAATTGGAATACCACATTTAAAGTATTCATGTTCTGAGTAATAATTAGATTTTATAATGAAGCTGACCTTGCAATATGTGCATTTTAAATGCTTATGTTGAACCAAATAATCAAATATTTGCGAACATGTACAATGGAAAATAATCTGATAATGACTTTTATTCGCATCTGACACATGACAGAGTACAAAAGTTTAAAGTACGGGAGGAGACCATTTGCAAATGTGTGTGCATCAGCTTCAGAAATGTCTCCCAAGTCCCTCCCATTTCCCAGCCCTATCTCTGTAGCCCGTAAAATTCATAATTTCCAAATTTATCCAGTTCTCCATTGCACCTTTATCGACAACTCTCCCAGGCAATGCATGCCAAATCCAAACAACTCTCTCAATAAATAAGGTTTTTTTCCTTATTTCACTCCTAGCTCCATTGCTGACAATTTTGAAATTAGAACTCATTGATGCTGTAATGCCAGCTGTTGGTAACAGAGTATTCTTGTTTTACTCCGCAACTTTTTCTTTTCTTAATTTTGAGCACCGCAAAAAGTTCACATCTTTATCTGTTCTGCTCCAGGAAGAATAAGCCCAATGCCTTGCAAGAACTGTAACAAACACTACATCGGAAAAACAAGCAGGAAACTAGCCACCCAGATACACAAACATCAACTCGCCACAAAAAAGACATGGTAAAAACAATGACTGCAGATGCTGGAAACCAGATTCTGTATTACTGGTGCCAGAAGAGCACAGCAGTTCAGGCAGCATCCGAGGAGCAGTAAAATCAACGTTTCGGGCAAAAGCCCTTCATCAGGAATACAGGCAGAGAGCCTGAAGCGTGGAGAGATAAGTGAGATGAGGGTGGGGGAAGGGATGAAGTTGAGAGGACGAAGGGGGAGGGGGTGGAGTGGATATATGGAAAAGAAGATAGGCATGTAGGACATGTCATGGGGACAGTGCTGAGCTGGAAGTTTGGAACTGCAGTGAGGTAGGGGAAGGGGAAATGAGGAAAACGTTGAAGACTGCATTGATGTCCTGGGGTTGGAGTGTTCCGAGGCAGAAGATGAGGCTTTCTTCCTCCAGGCGTCTGGTGGTGAGGGATCATTTCATTTCAACATTTCAACTCTCCCTCCCACTCTGCCAAGGACATGGAAGTCCTGGGCCTCCTTCACCGTCGCTCCCTCATGAAGCTACATGAGATGATGCTGGTTTGTAATATAGCCACTTATTGAGTACAGTTAAAGGAACAAACTGGCAATTGTCATTGCTTATTGCTTCAGAATATATCAGAGTATTCATGGCTGCCACCGCATATAATCATGCAACGAAAAACAGGCCTATCACTTCTGCGCCAGAAAGTGCAAATCTAAAGTCTTTTTAAACGTCTGTGAGGTTACCTGCGTCAACCACCCTCCTCGGCAATGCATTCCAGACACATATCACCCTCAGTTCGAAATAGACTCCACAAACCCTCTCTCAATCCCCTGCCTTTCGGTCTAACAGTATGTACCTTTGTTTTCGATTCTTCAAGTAAGGCAAACAGCTGGTGACTGTTCATCCTCTCCATTCCCCTTATGCTTTTCTAAACCTGTACCAGTTCTCTCCTCAACCTTCCCTGCTGCAAAGAAAACACGAGCAAATTTAGCCTTCCCCACTCATAGTTTGAGTACTCACTTGTCTTATTACGTGCATCATCCCACATTTATCAAATTTCATTCTTACTAAAAATTGGAAGCTTTCAACTTATTGCTCGCTAAAATTTGACAACATGGATCATTTACTTAGTTTAATTTTCACAGTGCAATGTGAATTAATACCATTTCTAAACTGCTGGCAAATAGCTGAAGCTTATATATTTCAGTGAGAAATTAAACTGATTGATTAAACTGATCTCCCTTCACACCCTTCTGCCGCTCCCATTGTAAGTTACACCAGTTACGCCAACTTCTTCTGGCCATCCCTTTCCCTTTTTGCCTTCCAACTGGGATAATGGGAGCTGCTGGCGTGTGTGCTGCTATTGGTCATCAGTGAATAATGGGATTGAGATGATCAATATCCAATAGGAACAGACAATAGTGTGTGTCTGTCACTGTCTGATGCACCGTAAACAGGGTGGTTTTGTTCCCCATAGTACAGAGTGTAGTGTAACAGGGCTTAAACAAACACCCTCATCATAAATAAGACCTTTCCTCAGAATCCGAAGTCCATGTATCAGTTTTCCTTTAAACATTTTGAGGAGAGTGAATACATTGTTCAAACAAGCCGTGTTCGATCCTTTTGCTCTTTATTATTTTAACTGATTTTCCAATGTCATTTGAGTGAGATCAGAGTAACTTCCCTTTCATCAAAGCAGTATTTGGCTCATGTGGCATCAGGGACACTCAGTAAACTGTGGTCAATGTGAACCGAAGGAAATTCTGTGCTGTTAATTTCCTCACTGAACAATGACACCTTCCCCAGTGCTATTGAGAATGACGAATAAACCCTGTCCTTGCTAGTGCCTTCCAAAACCATGGATAAATTTGTCCTCTTAATAACATCAAGACATATTATGTTTTTACAGTTTTGTCAAAACTGTCAGAAAGATTAGAGCTTGCAGGTTGAGTGCCACCCCCAAAAAATCAGTCCGTTTCAATAAGATTATGTTCCCGATTATTTTCAATTAGTTACTTTCTGAGGACTGATCGTGCAATGTTAGTGCCACTGAGAGCAACATTTTCTCTGTCCAACAACATCGTATCACATTGGGTCAAGGCTGCAGAACTCAACTATTCTAATTTATTCCTCAGCTCATTAGCCATGCCCACCAGATGTCGTCGGCTCCCGAATTTGCAACAATGTAGAGATACCCATGATACTCTGGAAGCGTCCTGTCCTCCCATACCCTACCCTCTGACTCCATGCCCTCCCCCAACTAGACCTCCTGTCGTATATTCACCATCCCTCCTGAACTTCCACTCTCTGATACTGAATGTTCTGAACTCAGCAAATATCTGAACTTTGCCTCTGCGTGCCACCACCTTAATGAATTTTGGGCTCGACATGATGTTGAACTGTTCTTCTGCTGTCTTCGCCTCAGTGCCCATTGTTTTGGACAAGACTTGTCTTCGCCTCAGTGCACATTGTTTTGGACAAGACTCTTCTCCCTATTCAATATACCCCGTCACCCAGCTCCAACACTCTCTCTACACATGGACACCACCCTCTACACTTTTATCTGAACTCAATCTGTTCATTAAGAACTCTCGATGTAACATTGGTTGTCTTCATTTTCTTCTCCCCCTCACCGAATCCAACCTATCACCCTCTGAACTAACTGCATTCCATGTGCTTATATTCAACCCTGACTGTGTTATTCAGCCTGTGCTGATAAGGGTGGTGCTGCTGTGGTCTGGTGGACTAACATCTACATTGCAGAGACTGAGCACCCGCTCTCAGATATCTCCTGCTATCTTCCCCTGGACCATGAATCCAACATGGCATATCAGGCCATTGTCTCAACTACGAAAATTGACAACATTCAATCTGGAGATTTCCACCCCACTTGACCCCTCCCCCCTTAACGGCTTCAAGCTGATGGCTGCCTGATAGCAGAGCTTGCTTCCATCTATTCCTGAAAATCCACAAACAGAACTGCCTGTGCAGACCCATTGCTTCAGCCTGCTCGTGCCACACAGAGGGGGTGCATAGATACACACGTGGCCCCGTTCTACCTGTTTCTTCATGGGGTACATAGACCACTCCTTGTTCCAGTTCTATTCCAGCCCCATCCACCGCTCTTTCTCCGATACAAATATGTTATCATCGCTGCTGCTTCTCTCACTTGTCCAGAATTAGAAACGTTCATTCATTTCACTTTCAAATTTCACCCCTCCCTCACTTTCACCTGATCCATCTGTGACTCCGCCTTCCTTTCCTCGACATCTTTGCTTCCAATTCTGGGGGTAGACCAACCACTGATATTCATTATTAACCCACCGACTCCTAAAGCTATCTGAGGTGTACATCCTCACACCCTGTTTCCTGAAAATACTCCAATTCATTCTCTCAGTTCATCCATCTCCACCGCATTTCTTCTGATGATGCCAAATTCAACATGGACGCCTTTTAAATGCCCACAATGTTCCTCAAA
>NC_057717.1:58814097-58829933 GCF_004010195.1 Chiloscyllium plagiosum | reverse complement strand
CCGCCTTCTGCAGCGACCAATCCCTCCAGGACACATCTGTCCGCTCTTTATTCACTCCCAAAACCTCCCTGCAACCCCCACCGCATGTCCACTTCACCTTCCCCTGCCGAAGGTGCAACACTTCTCCATTTACTGCCCACTCCTCATTATCCAAGGGCCCAACCTTACCTCCCAGGTGAAACAGCACCAAACCAACATTTTCCACAATCTAGCCCACTACATTCGCTGCTCAAAATGTGGTCGCCTTCTACATTGGGGAAGTGAAGAGTAGGCTAGTTGGCTACTTGGCAGAACATCTATTTTGGACGTCTGCAAAAGGCCCTGAGATTCCAGTTGTTTGCCTGTTTAATACCCTATCCTGTTTACTGGCCATTATCTCTGTGTCAGGCTTGCTGTAATGTACCAGAAAAGCTCTACGCAAACTGGAAGAACAACACATCATTTTCCGCATATGGTCCCTGCAGCCCTTCAGACTGAAAATCAAGTTCAATAATTTTAGGGCCTGAACTCCCCAATATCCTTGCCCCCTACCCATACAACAGGCCTAGTTCTCATATAACCTTCCATGACTCATCCTCTATTGTTAGCTACTAATCGTTACCATTAACACCTATCCAGCCTCTTCTGCATATCAACAACATTTTACTAGCTACCATCAGTTCTGAGGAAGTGTCACTGGACCCGAAACGTTAATTCTGATTGCTCTGTACCTAAGCTGCCAGACCTGCTGAGCTTTTGCAGCAACTTCTACTTTTGTTTCAACATTTTCATGGCAAGGTCTCACAATGCATTACGTCAGCGATATTTCGAGCCCTGTCAAACGTCAGAACTTTGTAATTTCTCATTTAATGCCCATAATAAATTATTTGAGATTCAACTAAGATAACGATTTTGCTGTTATCATTCAGAGCAGACACTGTCACAGTTCAGAAAGTTAAAAGAAATCGAAAGAACTGAAGCAAAACTTCGCAGCTCTGATAATATCTGAGCAGAGATGCACAGACTTAACCTTTGATTCCAATATGACTTTTCAGAACAGTGTCTCATCATATTCGATATGTTAACTCTGTTTCTGTCTGCAGATACTTCCTCATCTGTTGCATTTCTCCACCATTTTCAGTTTTTATTTCAAATTTCCATATCATTATATTTCATGTTTCGTGACAGGTCTACATGTTGAACTTGGTTATATTTGGACAATTTGGTCCTTTCCTACTCCTATTATATTTGGTGCATCGGTGACACTTGTATTACAGCTGCAGTCTGTTTCTTTTTGAAGTTTCAAATGAAAAAAAATATCTTTTTAAGAATATCCTGCAAATCTCAGGAAAGACACTTTGTTTGAAAAGACATTTTAGAGGCAGCTGAACTTCATGAACTAATAGGAATTGATTATTGATGATGGAACACTCTGTGTCCTTCAATGAACAAGCGTATCTCCCACTCTTCAAAACCTTTCAATATATATCACCTAATTGTTACAGCAAAGGTGATGGAAACTCAGTCCATCGTGTCTTCCAGCTTGGAATGAGCTGTATCTCTACTGCTGTTCTCCTGTATTGTCCCCATTGCCCTTCACGTTTTGTTATCAGTGTCTGTTTTTAATACAAGTATCCTGTCCAGATGTAAGCAATAATATCAATCTCAACAAAAAAAAACTGAAATTGGAGGGTAAGTGAAGCAGGTTAGGTGTATTTGTGAAGCGAAATCGAAATTAATGTTTCAGTTCCGGTGACCCGTCCTCAAGCTGTATTCCCATTAATTAAATAACGTGTATAAAAATATAGTTCATTTTATCACATTTAAAATTATCCTGTTCAGTTTACATTGTCATTCAGGATTGCATCTCCCAAACGTTGGCTGTTTCCTTGTGCATTATGGTTAATTCTATCTGTCAGAAAGAGTGATCATGATTGGGGAATATCATTGTACTCCCCATGCAGTCTCCCCAGGGCTTTCAGTTGCCAGTATACAGAGCACTGGGAGACAGGCAATTCCAAAATAGTTCGCGAGAGAAACAGGAGGACAGTCAGTCAAATAGAGAGAAAGGAAAGCCACTGCACCCATTTCATCCCATCTTCCTGCCAATGTCATATTCATTTCAACCTGACTCATTAATGCATAGGTTTTAATGAATACGTTCATTGTAATTATCACTTTTGGTTTTGGACTGAGGCCGAAAAGCGTATAAATTACTGATTCACAACAAATAAAACTGCATTAAAATGTTTGTCATTTTATATAAATAAATTACTGAAGCAAATTCAGTATGGAAGTTCCAAAGTTGCCTTATTAGAACAGTATTAGGAACATTCAGCAAAGTCCACATTTCCTAATCCCATATACAGTAGTATGTTTTGTTTTGTGAGTAGTGGAGGCACGTGGTTTAATAAACAAGAAAACAGAGATTAAAAATGTGTTGCTGGAACAGCGCAGCAGATCAGGCAGCATCCAAGGAGCAGGAGAATCGACATTTTGGGCATAAGCCCTTCTTCAGGAATCAGGAGGGTGTGCCAGGCAGGCTAAGATAAAAAGTCCCTCCTCCCTACCTTTTTTCTTAGCCTGCCTGGCACACCCTTCCTCATTCCTGAATAAGCGCTTATGGTGCAGAGCAAGATCGACGTTAGCACGTTTAATATTATTTGAAGTTAGAGAGGTTAATTCATCAGTATAATGCAGGAGTTTGCAGGAGATAATTATCTGGGTGGGAGAGATCTTTGATGTTGCCAGACTTTCTGCGACAATGAGAAGTATAAATGGTGTCCATGGATGGGGTGTTGGCTTCTGTGATGGTGTGGGCTGTGCACACAACTTTCCGTAGGTTTTCATGGTCCTGGGCAGGACAGTTACCATATCGGACGATTATGCACTCGAATAGAATGCTTTCAGCTGCCAGTATACAGAACACTAGGAGACAGGCAGTTCCAAAGTAGTTCGTGAGAGAAACAGGAGGGCAGTCAGTCAAAGAGAGAAAGGAAACAAAACAAGGAAACAAACAGTCACATGGGCAGGGAGAAGGGGAGAGAGTAAACTCAGGGGGACAAACAGAAAACGGAGAAAAGGAAAACACAGGGAAACGAAGTGAGAGAAACAGTGAGGGACAAACGATATTGGGAGCTGGGGTTGGGGATCGGGAGAAGCTGGAAGTGAGGACTGGAGGGAGCTCGGAGTGAGGATCAGAGAGAGCTGGAGAGAGGAAGATGATGATTTATTGTCACCTGTACCAAGATGTCCAGGCAGATGATAGTAAGAAAGGATATACAGAACAATGGCTGTAAAACACGTCTGAGAGGCATTAGGTTACGTTGCACAGGGCGTGCGCAAGGCGAGATCAACATGAACAAGATCAGCATAATCTGAGATTAGACAGTCCATTCATCAGTTTGCCAACAGTTGGGAAGAAGCTGTTCCTGAACCTGCTGTTGCGTGTGTTCAAGCTTCTGTATCATCGAGCCCTGATGGACGAGGTTGTAGGAGGTCATTACTGGGGTGTGATGAGACTTTGATAATGTTAGAACAAAGAACAAAGCAAATTACAGAACATGAACAGGCTCTTTGGCCCTCCAAGACTGTGCCGATCCAGATCTTCTGTCTAAACCTGTCGCCAATTTTCTGAGGGTATGTACCCCTTTGCTCCCTGCCCATTCACGTATCTGTCCAGAAAAATATCTTAAATAGCGCTATCATACCCACCTCTACCACCACCGCTGGCAACGCATTCCAGGCACCCACCACCCTCTGTGTAAAGAACCTGCTATGCAAGTCACCAAAAACTTTTCCCCTCTCAATTTGAACTCGTGAGCCCTGGTAATTGAATTCCCTACTGTGGGGGAAAGCTTCTTAATATCCACCCTGTCTACATCTTTCATAATTTTGTAGATTTCAATCAGGTCCTCTGTCAACTGTCGTCATTCTAATGAAAATAATGATAGTCTACTCAAGATCTTTTCACAGCCAGCGTCCTTCATACCAGATAATATCCTGGTGAATGTCCTCTGCACCCTTTTCCAAAGCATCCACATCCTTTTAGTTATGTGGTGATCAGAACTCGACGCAATATTCCAATTGTGGCTGAAACAAAGTCTTATCTAACTGTGACATGTTCTGCTAACTCTTGTTCTCAATACTCCGTCCAATGAAGTGAAGCATACTATATGCCTTCTTGACCACTCCACTGACCTGCATTGCCACCTTCAGGGAACAATGGACCTGAACATCTGGATCTCTCTGCACATCAATTTTCCCAAGGGTGTTTCCGCATACTGTATAGTTAAGCTTGAATTTGATATTCCAATATGCATCACGTCCCATTTGAACGGATTGAACTCTACCTGCAATTTCTCTGCCCAACTCTCCAATCTATCTATATTCAGCTCTATTCTCTTACAGTCCTCTTTGCTATCTACTTCTCCACTAATCTTAGTGTCATCTGCAAACTTGCTAATCAGACCACCAATACTTTCCTCCAAATCATTTACATGTATCATAAACAACAATGGTCCCAGCACAGATCCCTGTGGAACACCACTGGTCACAGTTCTCCCTTTAAAAACCTCCCTTCCCCGACTACTCTCTGTCTCCTTCTGCCCAGCCACTTGTTTATCCACATAGCTAGCACACCCTGGAAACCATGCGACCTCACTTTCTCCATAACCCTCACATTGGAAACCTTATCAAATGCCCTGTAGAAGTAAATTTATATGACATCTATAAAGGGTCACATAGACTCGAAACATTAGCTCTTTACTCTCCTTACAGATGCTGCTCGACCAGCTGAGATCTTCCAGCATTTTCTCTTTTGACATCCACAGCCCTTCAGTCAACTTTTCTCACTTTCTGAAAGAATTCTATGAAGTTGGTAAGACTTTACCATCCTTGCACAAGACCTATCACTGATAAGCCGATTTTCATCCAAATGAGAATAGATCCATTCCCTCAGTATCTTCTCCAGCAGCTTTCCTACACCTGACGTCACGTTCTCCGGTCTATAATTAACTGGAATATCCCTGATACCCTTCTTAAACAAGGGGATGAGCAATTCTCCAGTCCTCCGGGACCTCATTGTGTTCAAGGATGCTACAAAAAGATATCTGTTAAAGCCCCAGGTGTTTCCCCCCTCACTTCCCTCAGTAATCTGGGACAGATGTTAATAGCCTTTCTGCGGCAACGAGCCGTGTAAATTGAGTCAATGGTTGGGAGGTTGGAGTCCGTGACGGCGTGGTCTTTGCACACAACGTTCTGTAGTTTCTAACGGTCCTGAAAATGGTGCATTTGTAGAAATAGTGCATGCTGAATTTCCTGAGCCACCTGAGGAAGGAGAGGCGTTGTTTAACCTTCTTGACTGTCACACCGATGTGAGAAGTCTAGGACAGGTTGTCAGTTATCGTCACTCAGAGGAACCTGACACTCTGCACTCTCTCAACCATCGGTGTAAATGGGAGTGTGTTCCCCTCATTTCTTTCTGAAGTCAATGATCAGTTCTTTACTATGGCTGAATTTCAAAGAGAGGTTTTTATCATTACACCATGCCACCAAATGCTCTATCTCCGTTCTATGTCCTGAGTCTTCGTTGTTTGATATCCGTCCTGCTATGGTGGTGTCAGCAGCGAACGTGTCGATGGCGTTTGTTTGAAATTTGGCAACACAGCCATGGGTGTACAGTGAGTACAGTAGGGGGCTGAGGGCACAGCCATGGGTGTACAGTGATTATTGTGGAGGAGGTGCAGTTACCTATCTTCACTCATAGTGATGTCTGTGCCAGAAAGCTGAGGATCCAGTGGCAGAGGGAGGAGATGAGACTATGCTCATGGGGTTTTGTGATCAGTCTGAAGGGGATATTGATGTTGAAGATGAAGCTGTACTCAATGAGCAGCAGTATGATGTAGGTACCTTTGTTGTCCAGATGTTCCAGGGATGAGTGCAGGGTTCGGGATATGATATCCATTGTTGACCGTTTACATCATTCAGCAAATTATTCGGGATTTGGGCAGGCTGGGAGACTGGAGGTGGTGTGGACCATAACCAGTCTCTTGAATCACTTCATATTTATTGAGTTCAGAGCCACTGGGCGGTAATCATTAAAGTAAGTTGCATGTGCTTTCTCACTTACTTTCTTCAACTTCTTGAAGCAGTTTGGGACGTGGGCTTCAGTGGGGAGAAGCTGAAGATGTATGTATTTACCTTTGCCAGTTGGTCCACACAGGATCTGAGTGCTCAGCCCGGACCACCAACCAAGCCTATCACTTTCCTTGATTTGACTCACAGGAAGACTTATTATGCCTGCATCGGTGACAAAGCGCACAGGTACATTCGAGGCTGTCAGGTCAGATTGCATCCTAACAGTCACACAGTCATTCATCATAGCCAACCCCTCCCCCACCTCCCTCCATTGTCATCAAGACACAGTGACATTGGTCGGTGTGAGCGCCGCACAGTTAGTGTGGCGAGATAGAGTGACATCAATACACTGGGATTATGCACCATCAAGTCCTGTGTCACCATAATGAGGTAAATTCACAACAAAAGGGGCGAAGCATGTGCCCCTACTGGGTGTCCGTGGTGCAGAGAGTGAAGACTTTACAGATATTATTCCAATCAATCCACTATGTTAACCTGAATAGAGTCAACACCGAGAGCGTTGACCTTTGTAGATGGTGGACAGTCCTTCGGGAATTCAGGAAACATCTTATACAAGAACCACCTGGCTCAAGGATTGAGGGAATATTTGGTAAATTTGTAGATGATACAATAATGGTTGGATAGGCAAGTGATATTGAGGAAGTAGGGAGGCTGCAGGAAGACTTGGACAGTTTAGGACTGTGAAAAAACACGTGGCTGATGGAACGTAATATGGGAACATGTGAGATTATGCACTTAAGTAGGCGGAATACAGGCAGACACTATGTTTTAATAGGATTCACTAAATCTGAAGCACAAAACGATTTTGAAGCATTCGTCCTGTCTTACGGTTAATACATAGGTTCAGTTGGCTGTTTGGAAAGCAAATGCAATGTTAGCATTCATTTCAAGAGAGTTTGAAGAGACATACTGCTGAGAATGCAATGGACTCTGTTGGAGGGGACCCATCCTGGGGATGACAGCTTCTCAGATGAGCAGCATTTGAGGGCTCTTTTATCCACACTCGATGGAATTTAGAATAATGGGAGGCGAGGCATCTGATAGAAACTGATCGATTACTGCAAAGATTGATACAGTCAACATTTAGAAGACATTGCTACTAGTCATAGAGACTATGACAAAATAGCACAGTTTCAGAGTGAAGGGATAGGCTGAAAGGCCTAAATGTATTGCTATATCTCATGCCCTTATGATCACATGGTCTACTGTTCAGTGCAGAACTGTAAGTCTCTCACCTGCTCTTTTAATCATGGTATTTGTATGTTTTTTTGACTTCACGTTCTGGTCAATGTTAACACCTGTGATACGGACGGTGGGAGGATTCAATGTCGGCCAGTAGTCCATTAATATGTTGAATATGAGCTCCTATCTATGAGTCTCATCTGGGGGGAGCACATTGTCTCTATGATGATTGTCATTTTCAGTCTGGTATTTTTGAAGAATCGATCCTGCTACGCAAGTATTGTTAAATTTAACAAAACAGTGCAATTTATCACAGCACTCAGCAACAATATGTCATCAAATACTGAACACCCTTCTAATAACAGGAAGGTCTAAAATGTTCAATAATAGAAACACTGATTTCCTGTTCGTGTTCAAACCAGATAACCTGTTCCATCGAGATGATCAACTTGGAACTATTTGTAAAAAATCTTTTTTGAATGTGGGCATCGCTGGATGGGCCCAGCATTTCTTGCCCGCCCCTAGTTGCCCCCGTGAGAAGGTGGTGCCGAACTGCCTTCTCGAACTGCTGCAATCCACCTGCTGTATGTTGACCCACTAGTGATTAAGGAGGGAATGCTAGGGTTTTGACCCAGCAACAATGAAGGAACGGCGATCTATTTCCAAATCAGGATGTTCACTGGTTTGGTGAAGAATTTGAAGGTGGTGGTGTCCCCAAAGGATTACTGCCCTTGTCATTCCAGGTGGAAGTGCTCGTGAGATCGGAAGGAGCTGTCCGAGGATCTTTGAGGAATTTCTCCATTGTGTCTTGTAGATAGTACACACTGCTGCTTCTGAGTGACCATGTTGAAGGGAATGAATGCTTATGGATGTGGTGCAAATCACATGGGCTGTTTTTTTCCTGGATGGTGTCAAGCTTCTTTAGTGTTGTTGGGGCTGCACTCATTCAGGTAAATGGGAATATTCCATCTCATTCCTGACTTGTGCCTTGTAGATGATGGACAGGCTTTGGGTAGTCAGGAGGTGAGTTACTCGTGCAGTATTCCTAGCCTCTGATCTGCACTTATATTCATGCGAGTCCAGTTGAGTTTATGGTTTATGATCAATGATAATCCCCAGGATATTGATAGTGGGGGGGGGGGGGGGGGAAGGGGGGAGGTTAGTGATGGTAACGCTGCTGAATAAAAAAGTGGTTATATTGTTTCTTATTGGTGATAGCCATTGTCTGAACTTTTGTGGGGTAAACATTACTTGCCACTTGCCAGCCCAAGCCTGGATATTGTCCAGATCATGTTGCTTTGGGCATGGACTGCTTCCGCATCTGACCATTTGCGAATGGTGCTGAGCATTGTGCAGTCATTATCGAATATCCCCACTTCTGACCTTATGATGGAAGGAAGGTCATTTTTGAAGCAGCTGAAGATGTTTGGACCTAGGACATTATCCTAACGGACTACTGCAGAGATGTACTGGAGCTGAGATTACTGACCTCCAACAACAATGACCATCTTCTTATCTGTCAGGTATGACTCCAATAATAGAGTGTTGGCCGGCAATACCGTTTTTGCTCGGTGTCCTTGATGTTATATTTGGCACAATGCAGCCTTGATGTCAAGGGCTGGAATTCAGTTCCTTTTTCTATGTTTGAACCAAGGCTGTGACGAGTTCAGGAGCTGAGTGACCCTGGCAAAACCCAAACTGGGCGTCACTGAGCAGGTTAGTTTTGAGCAGGTGCGGCTTGATAGCACTGCTGATGACACCTTCCATCATTTTACTGATGATGGAAAGTATACTGAGAAGGCGGTATTTGGATGGGTTGAATTTGCCCTGCGTTTTATGTACAGAACATATCTGAGCAGTTTTTAACCATTGTCGGTTTGTTAAAATACTGGAAGAGCTTGGCTAGGGGAGCGGGAAATTCTGGAGCACAAGCCTTCAGGACGATTGCCAGCATGTTATCAGGGCCCATAGCCTTTGAAATATCCAGTACCTTCAACCATTTCTGTATATCAGTTAATCTAATTTGCTGGAGACTGCTACCTATAATGATGGGGACCACGGGAGGTGTCCGAAAAGGATAATTCACTCAAAACTTCTGACTGAAGATTGCTGTGAAAGCTTCAGCCTAATCTTTTGCACTGATATTCTGGGCTCTTCCATTATTGAGGATGGGGATATTTGTAGAGACACCTACTCCAGTGAGTTGCTTAATGGTCCACCACCATTCACGATCGGATGAGCAGGACTGCAGAGCTTAAATCTGATGCATTGGTTCTGGGATCGCTAAGCTCTATCTGTCCTTTGCTGTTTATGCTATCTGGTACGCAAGTATTTCTGTTTGGAAGCTTCAGCAGATTAATATTTTATCGTTATATATTCCTGGTTCTGCTCCTGGCATGCCCTCCTGCACTCTCCATTGAAACACGGTTAATTCTCTGGTTTGATGCTAATGGTTGAGTGGGGGGTGGGGGCATGCTGTGCCATGACGTTACAGATTGTGCTGGAGTATAGTTCTGCTGCTATTGATGGTCCGCAGTGTCTTATGGACGCTCAGTCTTGAGTTGGTAGATCTGCTAAATGTCTGTGCCATTTAGCATAGTGATAGTGCCAAACAACACAATAGAGGTTATGGAGACAATAGACTTTGTCTCCACAAGGACAGTGTTGTGGTCACTTTTACCGATACTGTCATGGACATATACATCTGCAGATGGTAGAATGGTAAGGATGAGGTCAGTTATGCTTTTTACCCTCTCGTTCATTCCATCACCACCTTCTGCAGACCCAATCTAGTAACTATGTCCTTAGGAGCCGACCAGCATGATCAGTAGTACTGCTGCCAAACCACTCTTGACAGTCAACCTTGAAATCCCCAATCCTTTGCGCCCTTGTCACAGTCAATGCTTTCTCCAAATGTTGTTTAACATGGAGGAGGACTGATTCAGCTGAGGAACGACGTTACGTGGTAATCGTAAGAAACTCCTTTGTCCATGTTTAATTTCTGTTATTTCTGTAAGGCATGATTCCGTGAGTATGGCTATGTCAGGTTGTTGCTTAACTAGTCTGGAAGGCAGTTGTTCCAATGTTGGCACCAGACCTCAGATGTAAGTAAGGAAGACTTTGCAGGTTCTACAGTGATGTTTCTAATGTTGACTTTTCTGATGCCCATTTTGGTGCCAAGTGGTTCATCCGGTCTCATTTGTTTGAAACGTTGTAGCGATTGATACAATTGAATAACTCACTAGACCATTTCAGAGGGCGATTGGGAGTCAATCATATTGCTTTGGGGTCTGGAGTTGCATGTCAGCCAGACCACGTGCGGATGGAAAATTCCTTCATTGCAGGATATTAGTGAACCAGGTGGACTTTTCTGACAATCGGCAATGATTTCATTCTCATCTGTCGATTCTTAATTCCTGGGATATTTTTACATTATTGAATTGAATTCCCACCGTCTACAGTGGCGGGATTCAACCTGGATCCACAGAACAGGAGCTGATGTTTTGGGATTGACAATCTATTGGTAATACCATACAACCTATTTGAAACCACATGTTGAACTCAGTCATTTCTTTTGTTGCCCTGTTTTTCAATCATTGCTTATGTTATTCTGGAATCTCATCCTTCACTAAATCCTGATTGAAATATACTGCCTTATCGACTGCTCGAATTTCATTCAGTCTGCTTTGTTTGAACAGACATTTCAAGGCAGCTGTACATCAGCGAAGAGCAGGAAAAGATAATGGGTGATGTGCACTGTACCTGTCACCGGACCAGCAGGTCTGCCCACGAGTTAGTTATTGTGGGTCAGAGAACCTCAGAATTATTTTGGTATGGATGGAGGCCATTCAGCCTATCGTGGAGTCGCAAGCTCTCCAACTGCACAATTGGAGATCGAGATAGTGTGTGAAGATAGATTGTTTGACAAAGAAATAAATTGAGAGAAAGTAAGTGAAGTGGGATAAACTGAGAGAGACTAGAAAGGGGAGTGACTGACTGAGTGCAAGAGGAAGAGGTGTTAGATGAGGGTGAAATTAGTAAGATCAGAAGACCGCAGACAGCAGTTAGAAGCTTTATTTAGAAATTCCTCTGGACGGCAAGCCCTTTGTCTGTGCGCCACGCAGTGTGAGCACTGTGCTGATACTGGCTGTCATCCCAGATTATTTATTTCTAATAATATCACAGAGCTGGGTTGCTGACAGCGAAACAAAACCCATTAGGCCAATAGATTGGTTCCATGGAAAAAGCTGAATTTTGAAGTAGACTGTGCCAAGAGCAGCAGGAAATGATAACCAACACCCCGCCTCCACGACCCCTCCCCCTCCCCTGATACTGTATGAGAGACTAGTCCAGAGAATCTCAATGAGGAGACTCACTGACAGAGGGGGAATCACGATCTCAGCTGTGGGTCAAATAATGATTGATAAAGTTTGCACACCACTTCTAGTTATGTAATTCACATTTCAATTTACAGAGCTCAATATCAGGAGTGTATTTTAACAACCCTATCTCTTTGTACTTTGCATATATTGGTGTTTGCAGAAAATCATTTTGTTCCTGTATTTTATATTGTATAAACGCATTTCATTAATATTGTCTCTGCTAATTCCTCATTGTAGATGTATTCTTCAATCTGTTCTTCATATGAGTTATAAAGAGTAACGTTCCAATTCTGGTAAGTGGGGAACATCACTGTCCCTCCACACAGTCTAAACAGCCATGTCCCCCAGACCTCTCCTTCTTCTGTCTTTTCCCCAATTCATAATCACAATGTAATTGAAGTCCATTAAATTACACTTCATGACATTTCCTTAACATCGATAACATCAACAGCATGACGCAAACCTGCCCTCTCTGATCCTTGAATAGCAATTTGAACTGTGTTTGTCATGTGCAATTCTCTGTTGACATATCAACGCAATTTGTTTGTTGTAACCCTCGTTTTCTTTGGCACATTTTGCTATCAGATCATGGATGATAGATGTTCTCTCAATGTTTTACTGAGTTTGCAATGACTGATCATTATTTACGGGATTTATTTCTGTATTCAAGAACGGAGAAGCATGTTTATGTTCTGTTAAACCTCTGGAATTACTTCCATATCCATGGCAGACTAATGGATACACACAATCAATCTGCCATCTTCAACATTCCTTCCTTCAGTCACACTCATATATCACACCCAAAATGCATAAATGTTCAAAGGTATTTTGAATTTTAAAAAATTAGCATTGAATTCAAAGGGGTTAAGTGGAGCTATTTGTTCAGCTATTGTAAATATGTCAGTCTCTGTGGATCCTATGCGCCTCTAGAGACGTTCTCTCTTCTATTAATAAGGGAATGCAGGAGCATGTCCAACAGCAGTAACAGGGATTTGCAGCATCAGAGAGAAGGGCAGGAGAGATGGGAATCAGGTAACACTAGACAATGGACCAGAATCTGAGAATATTAGACTGGAATGTTCCAAAAATGGATAGGAGTTTATCCTATGATCTTTACTGGCTTTCCCAGCCTTGGATATCATTAGCGTCGTGGATTGAAGATGTACTGATGGTTATTCAAGCTGGTTACTATCCTATCCTTGCTATATTTGGTGTTCCTGGTAAGTCACTCTGTCTGTCTAGGGAAATGGTCTGAACTGAATCGATGGTCATGATATGTAGACTTTGGAAAGGTGTAAGCCAACGTTTTCAGTTCCAATCAACTATGCCATTCCTTAGAAATTATAGCTAGCAAATTATTATTTACTAATTACTCACCAATACGCGAGGATAAACACACTGTTCTCAACCTCATTGATTCATTTTCTCCTGCAAAGTGTACATCTTCATATCCTCCCCATATACCAATCCTGTCCAGTACCACCATTAAGGCATCCCAATCTCCTCCTCAGCCTCAGCTCAATTCCTGAATAAACCATCGTTTGTGCCTTTGTTAATTCCAGATACATCTGTTTCAAGTCCCTTCTAACCACGTGTCCATTGCTAAGTAATTGCACTTGAGATGTTTAACTTGTTCTCTCCACAAAATCTGAAAGATGGGCAGACAGTGTACGGTGGGTCACGTCATTGTTTCGTATTCTAGAGCCCAGAATGATAATCTGTTGATATCGGCTTGCCTTATGCCCATTAGAGAAGGCAGTGGGGCATCCTTCCCTGGTCAAGTCTCTGTTTAACTGCAAACCCACGGCAATTTGTTTCACTATTTATTGTCCTGTGGAACAGCTGAAACAGCCACTCAGTTCATGATCGGCAGAACACGCTGGCCTGACCAGGGCTGCACACATCCCGTGAGGGCAGAACAAAAGGAAAGGTAGCTCCCTTCCTCTGCCTGCATCCCATATTCCAACGGCTCATTTCCATTCAGGTAGGTTGCAATTCACTGTTTTCGATGTATTCTTTGTGATTGAGTCTCTCCGAAGAGTGATGTCCATCTCCATGGGCACCTTTGGTGCTGGCTGTATTGATGCTGACCTACAGATGTAAGGATGTTTTAAATTCCCCATCAGTTGCAGTGCATCGTAAATGAATGGTTTCCTGTGTCACACGAAAGAAATGGAGCCAGCAAAGTGAGGGAAATGAATTATTGTGATCAAACCTGAGAGTGTTGTTGAGGCAGTATTTGGGGTATTGTGGTCAGATTTTCTTTCCTTTATTTTGAGTGATCTCCATACCACAGCCACAGTGAAGAGGAGTTCCACCAGATTAATCCCAGTGATGATGGCACCATGAGGAGTGAGTGAAGGTTGATCTGTCGCGCTGTGAGAGAATAAGGGCTGATTGCACTGAACTCTGAGAGGGATGGACAATGACTCCTTATTTTCTATACAGACAATGAGAAGGTGATAAATTCATGACTGCTGTTTCACTCAGGATGCATGATTCAGGATAGTTGAAATGACTGGGAGGATGTTACGCCGACCCACCCCAACCCCTACTCCCCATTGAGAGAGACAGAGAGGTCCAGCTTTTGAACACACTCTCAGCACATAATACAGTACAGTTCGTGTATGACCCTGCACAGAATGTCATATTATACACCAACCCGACAGCAGCCACAGTACTAAAACAGTTAACTATTCCCAACAGCTTCTGACATTCATGAAGAACATGAATCTATCTTCTCAGAGTTGCAAGGTATTTCTTTAGATTTAGACCAGAAGACTATAAGACATTGGAGCATAAATTAGGACACTTAACCCATCGAGTCTGCTCCGTCATTCATTCATCGCTGATAGGTTTCTCAAACCCATTCTCCGACCTTCTCCCCGTAACCCTTGATCCCCTGGATAATCAAAATCTATCTATTTCCGTCTCAAATATACTCAATGATCTGACCGCACGGCCTTCTGCGGCAATAAGTAACAAAGATTCACCATTTTATGGTTAAATAACTTTCTCCACATCACTGTTCCAAAACGTGTTCCTTTGTGCCTCGGATCCTAGTCTAATGGAAACATCTTATCAACATCCACTCTCTCCAGGTCATTGTCATTCAGTATTCTGTATATTTCAATTACATTCACTCTCATCCTTTTAAACTTTATCGACTATAGACCCAGAGTCCTCAAACATTTCTCAATACAATAAGCTTTTCATTCCTATGACCATTCTGAACACGCTCTTCTGAACATCCTTCCTGACATACGGAGCTCAAAAGTGAGCACAATACTCCAAATGTGGTCTGATAAGAGCCATATACATCCTGTTCTTATATTCAATTCTTCTCGTAGTAAATGCTCCCAATCATAATTACAATTGCCCTCCTAACTACTGCCTCAACCTGCAAGCTTACCTTCAGAGAACACTGCACTAGAACTTCCCAGTCACTTTGCACTTCAGATTTCTGAATTTCCTCGCCATTTAGAAAATAAACCATGCCTCTATTCTTCGTGCCAAAGTGCACGACCTCATACTTTTCAATGTTGGAATGCATCTGCTGATCTCTTTCCCTGCCCAAATCCTTGTTCAGCCTCTCTGCCTACTCAATACGACCTGGACATCTGCCTATCTTTGTATCGTCTGCAAACCTAGCCAGAGAGCACTCAATTCTGTCATCTAGATTGTTAATGTAACAAGTAAAAAGGTATGATTCCAACACTGAGCATTGTGGATCACCACTTGTCACTGGCTGCCATCCTGAGAAGTACTCTTTTATTCCCACTCTCTGCTTTCTGCCAGACAGACAAGCTTCTATTCATGCCACTACCCATGCTCTAACACCACTGACCGTTATCAAAACCAGTAATCTCCTGTGTGACACCTTGTCAAAGGCCTTCTTGAAGTCCAGGTGGATAGCATCCATTGGCTGTGTTTGGTCGAGCCTGCTCATTCGTCTTCAAAGCATTCCAATAGATTTGTCAGGCATGAACCTCCCTTGATGAAATCATGCCAACTTTGCCCTATTTTAACAATCACTTTCAAGTATTCAGAAATCTTATCCTTCACAATGAATTCCGGGATCTTACCCACGACCGAGGTTAAACTATTCATGGTGGGTTTTTGTTGTCTTTTTCT
>NC_057717.1:58800726-58813597 GCF_004010195.1 Chiloscyllium plagiosum | reverse complement strand
GTGAGCAAATGCGAGGTCTTGCACTTTGGAAGAAAGAGTACAAGCATGGACTACTTTCTAAACGGTGAGAAAATTCGTAAAGCCAAAGTACAGAGGGATCTGGGAGCGCTACTTGAGGATTCTTTAAAGGTAAACATGCAGGTTGAGTCCGTGATTAAGAAAATTAATGCAATGTTGTCAATTATCTCAAGAGGATTGGAATATAAAAGCACTGTTGTGCTACTGAGACTTTATAAAGCTCTGGTTCGGCCCCATTTGGAGTACTGTGTCCAGGTTTGGTCCCGACACCTCAGGAAGGACATACTGGCACTGGAGCGTGTCCAGCGGAGATTCACAAGGATGATCCCTGGAATGGTAGGTCTAACATATGAGGAATGGCTGACGATCCTGGGATTGTATTCATTGGAGTTTAGAAGATTAAGGGGAGATCTAATAGAAACTTACAAGATAATACGTGGCTTGGAGAGGGTGGACGCTAGGAAATTGTTTCCGTTTGGCAATGAGACTAGGACCCGTGGACACAGCCTTAGAATAAGAGGGGGTAAGTTCAGAACAGAAATGCGGAGACATTTCTTCAGCCAGAGAGTGGTGGGCATGTGGAATTCCTTGGCACAGAGTGCAGTGGAGGCTGGGACGCTAAATGTCTTCAAGGCAGAAATTGATAAATTCTTGATGTCACAAGGAATTAAGGGCTACGGGGAGAATACAGGTAAGTGGAGTTGAAATGCCCATCAGCCATGATTGAATGGCGGAGTGGACTCGATGGGCCGAATGGCCTTACTTCCGCTCCTATGTCTTATGGTCTTAAGCCTGTGGGTGGGGTGTCACTTCCTGACCAGTCCTGGATTTTCCAAGTACATTTCTTAAACTGCATCTAACCATCGGAGTGGCATCGATATGCTCCTATGTCGCAGTTCTGATAGGCTGAATGGAACATCGGAACATAGGGCTGAGGGACACGAGTGAGCCATTCCGCCCTTTGACTCTACTCCATCAGTAAATAAGATCATGGCGCATCGTATTGTGGTCCCAACTACACTTTCCCTCCATGCACCATTATTCCTGATTCACCTGTCTATGGACAATCAGACAAAGCCAACCTCGATATAATATAAAGATTCAGCCATCCCAAACCTCTGGGAAAGAGAATTACCACTGGAATGAAATCCCATTTTGTGAATTTCTCCTCATTCATGTTGTGACTGAGCTTGGAGGGTGTCACTGTTTGCTTTCCTAGTTTCATCCCTCCACTGCTCACAACAAATTTTAAATGTAACCAGGTTGGTGATATAGCCAGTGATAAAGGTCTCAGACTGGGTCAGGTTCAGTGATAGGAACAAGTCAGACTGATTTCTTTAGTGAGCCACAAGTAACTAATAGAACTAACGGAGGAGCATGTTGAATCTGTGATTACCACTGCTGCCTCACATGACCAAGGAGCTGAGTTCAATTCCAACGTTGGGCGACCCCCTATCTGTAGTTTGAACATTCTCCCCATGTCTGTGTTGCTTTCCTGCCAGAGCTCCAGTTTCAGTCAAAGTCCTACGATGTGCTGCTGAGAGTGGGTTGGACATGCTCGATTGCCTATATTGCCCATAGATGTGTGGGTTTGACATGGGGAACGCAGGGTTACATGCGTAGGGTTGGGGACAGGGCTATGTGGGATGCTTTTCGGTGGGTCAGTGTGGACTCGATTGGCAGAATGTCCTTCTTCCACTCTGGAGAGGTTCTATGACAATGACAACAAGTTTGGATTCTCCAAACACCCAGGGGTATCTACCTGATCTCGTATGTTTCAACAAGAATACCTCTCATTACACGAGTAATCTTTTAAAGCCTCCATAATATAAGCCTTTCATCCCTGGAATACATGACTTGAAACATCTCTGAACTGCTTCCAATGGAATTATATGCTTTCTCATGTAAGGAGCCAAAAATACCTCACACCCCCGATGAGAGTATTTTTTGTTTTCTCCAATTGTTTTGAGTCTTTGGAACTCTCTTCTCCGCAGAGCATTAGAGGCAGAAATATTGAATGCTTTTGAAGCACAGACAGAAGGTTCATAAATAACAACAGAGTCAAGCATTATCGTGAAATGGGCAGGAATGTGCAGTGTGGTGGAAATGCTGACATCGGTACAAATGAAATGGCAGCAGAACATCCAGGAATATAATGCAAAACGAAATTATAACATAGATGACATTTTAAAATGTTAACAGTGATAGAATACAGTTCCAAATGACCATGGCGCTGCTCTGTCATGAGAGAGAGACCTCTCGTGGTGGTTTGCCCAAAGGGTCACCACACTTCGGGTGAGAGAGCGTCCCCTTCATGGTAACCTCTGTCGGGGAGGGGGGTGTCTTGAACAGTGAGTGTAAGGGAACAAGAGAATATGGTGACTCTTATCCTGACAGAGTTAGCAAGTTTATTAATGCTTATCCTGTATTGCTGCAAATTTCTTCACTCTGCAGATACTGCACTGATCTTGATTTGTGAACTCAGACCGTCGCTCGGTGGATCTGGTGGTGTGGCTCAATCTGGGAAGAGAATGGTCCCTGTCTGTAGCAGCCTATCCGTCTGCACCTGTCGACAAAACATGGTGCAATTGCCCCTTATCTGCTATGCAGGGCAGATCCAAACTGAGAAAGCTCAAACATGAGCTCGTTGGTCGTTAAAGATGGCAGCCGTGCAAGGACCACGGAATATCCAGGGACATCCATGCGATGGTGAGTACCTCCAGACATGATGGGTGGGAGAATCGGGCTGGTATTGAATGGTACGGACATCATGGAGTGGAGTGGGCAGTTAATAAGGTGTGTTTGATAAGATATCACCAGGAAACTAGTTCAGCCTCGTGAACACAATCCCTCTGTCACACTCAAAGAAAATGTCACTGAGAAAAATTATTGCCAGATTCAGCCCAATAATTCGAAGACTCTGCTGAGCCCACTCCCAGTTATAAAGCTGCAAAACAAATGCTCATCAAAATCTCCAACATCAGAACTCACATTGATATTCCGTTCACCCATCATTCCTGAGCATATTAGCTCATATTGCAGGATGTTGCCGAAATATCTTTATTTGAGCATTCTGAAACCTCTGATCTTCCATGAATTTGTCTCTCAATCTCCTTTTCTCTTTTTCCCAAAATCATTTTGCTTATTGTTATTTAAAGTTGTCTCCCCACAACCCTCCCCCCTCCCAACCATCTCCCTGTGGCAGTGATGTTTATACCCACAGCACCGGTTTTCATGGCACAATGGAGATATGGAGCTGGAAATAGATGGTAGCTGCACATGTTGTCACTTCCAGCATGGGCTGTAAATTTCCTCACGCTGGGCAGTGATGTAACACAATGTTATGGAGCAATGCACTGGGATTGTGTACACAGCCCGAAATGCTGGGACGGTAACTGCTCCTAGTTTACAGATCAATTCACTGCTGCCCACTGTACAGCTGTAATACTGAGCAGGTACCTTGTCCGCATTTGTAGAGCAAGACACTGCTGTGGGCTGCATACTGCATGTCCATACTGGACAGACCATTTCGTCCGGGTTTCTGAATCAATGCCCCAGTGTGGTCTTTACTGATCCTCGTATTGAAGGGATAGCTTGTGGACTGGTGAAACTTGCTCAGTATTCCATCCTGGACAGTTTGTTTGGTTATACTGAGCCTGGTCTACGCAGTGCTCCATCCTGGACAGATTGCTGTGTTGTATTGGGTTTAGTCTGAACAGTATTCCATCCTGGACAGATTGCTGGTTTGTACTGATCCTGGTTTGTACAGTGTTCCATACTGGGCTTATACTTGTCTGGGCTAGGTCTGTGAGGTGGATTAAGTATCTGGTCCATTTCCTAGTTATCACTCCTCCAGCAAGGCACATTTTGCTGTCAAACCCCATATTTCTGCAACATGTTGCCCATTAAGTAATTACCCAAGTAAAACGTAAATATCTATCCCTCTTATTGTGGACCCGAGCAGATCCCCTCAATGTGCATGGAAAAGGTAGTCTCGACCCGAACACCTTCTTATTTGAAAGATAAATGCGAGGTGATTTATTTCAGATACAATTCACTTGATCGAAATATTCAACTTTAAGCAAAACACAATCTATTCAAACACAGTCGACAAAATACAGCAACAACAAGAGGAACTTGGAATAACTATTGGAAAACTTAACAGAATAACAGTTTACTTAACTGCTAAACAGTTACTGTTCCAATATGGTAACATCCCATAAACACACCCTTGTCAAAAGCACATTCAGGAAACAGATTGTCTCACAATCAGTTCTCCAATAAAGCAGGAAAGCACATCAAAAGACAATTCTGAGAGAAATCTCAGAGAGAGTGTGTAGCGATTTATTACCTTCCAACCCTGCTGAGTTGGCGAAAGGTAAAACAGACGAAAGGTAAAACTTAGAATCCTGGCTGTGTGAGAGTTTGACCATCTCTCCACAGGACTCGGCCGCGGCTGCAAGGACCACAAGGAATAGACTGTATCTACACTGTCTATGGCACTGTAGGAGCCTCTCAAAAATGCCTAACCCTGCCTAAGCCATTAAGTGATGGCCAGATAAATGTCGAAGTAAAACATAAATAAATGAAACGAAAGGATGCAGCAGTCCTCGTGATCAGACACAGACGGCCTCGGTAGCCCAGCAATTCCAACTCTGCCAAAACACAGTAGAACCATCGAGCTTGTCAAAAGAAAGCATCAGCTCTCTGCCTCACCCCAACTTTGCAACTGGAGATGTGCCATTCACCCAATAGTCAGCGATGTCAACATCCCACCCAGACCAAGTATTATTTTGGCCTATGAGGGTTATAGTGAATGGAGGTTAACTGGAGCTGTTTGTTCAGTGCCTGTGATTGATGTCAGTCTCCATGGAACCTAATTGCATCACTGGAAGGTTTCCTCTTCTATTAATGCGGGGCGTCCTTCAACCTGTTATTCCATTGTATTAGCAATAGCGTCATCCTCAAGATGATTTGGATCTGCAGGACAGAAAGTGGGAGAGAAAGAGACAACAATAGACTGGAATGTTCCAACGATGGATCAGAATCTGAGAACATTAGACAAGAATGTTCTGATAATGGACATGAGTTTATCCTTGTGTCTTTACTATCTTGTTCGAGATTGGCCATGGTTAGAGGTGCTGATAGAAGCCGTACTGATGATTGTTCAGGCAGGTTACTACCCCATCTTCACTGTTGTTGATGTTCCTTGTAAGCCTATACCTATCAATTCTATAAGCAATGGTTAAAGTTATTGCTATTTCAGTTATTTATATTTAACAAATACATAAACTGTTATCCTTAGTTTCTGTCACAGACACCAATCCATCAATTTCAGATTCCTCATTCATAAACATCTAAGAAGGAACAAGGCTATTCAGACACTTAAATCATCCTTTACCCCTGAACTGTTATGTGTCTCTGTTTTCTCTCAGTGCTGTTGCTGAATTAGCAGTCACCTGTCCCCTTGTTAACTTCGAACTTTATGTCTCCAGTTCTTTTCTGATCAGTCTTCCGATATAAATATCTTGACAATAAGCTTGTTCTTGTCTCTCCAGTTATTTCATAATTGAGACCCCATATCAGAGTAATAATGTCACCGGATGGGTAATTCAGAGGCACAAGTTCTGTCTTTAAATACATTGTTTCAAATCCTACCAGAGCCAATGATAGAACTTAAATTCGTATGACAAACCTTGAAATGAAACCTCATTTTACTTTACTCAACAATAAGACATCAGTATTCCTTTTATTATGTCACTGATAGCCTTTGGTAAAGAATCTAAGTGTGACTGCAGACCTACAACAATATGGTTGGCTCTATATTGTCTTGACAAATGGCCTCACAGTCAAGAGCAATTATTGGTGGACAACAAATGCTGCCCTTGGCAGTGATGCTTTATAAATAATGATCTCTATGTCACCGAGACAGCGCAAATTATTTTCACCAGACCAAACCCTGGCATGATAGTACAATCAGGAGGTAGTGCAGTAACGATGTGTTTAACCTGTAGCACTGTGATAGAATAAGAAGTTGAAACTTGATGGGTATGGACAGACACTCATTATGATGTTTCAAACAGCCATTGATAAGGTGGAAATTCCAGATTTCCCACAGGATGCTCGATTCCCAATAGTTTACACGCCTGTGCAGAACCCTCATTTCGGTTGACAGAGATGTACGGGCTCTGAATGCACTTTAATGCGCAGTTACTGTGTGCGCCTCCACTCAACGTTACATTGTTCACAATCCTGTCAGCAGTTATAATACCTTCAGTCTGAAACAGTTAGCCATTCCTCACCCACTTGACTTTCAGAAAGGACACCACTCAGCTGTGGAAGATACTTTTGAGACTGGTTTAAAAATGGCTACATTCCCACTGCCAAACAACCAGGCTAACACAACACGTATGTATTTTGGGTGATGATGGGGAATAACATGGAACAGTCCCTCTGTGCAGTTCCTGCTCTATGTGTATATGTGTTGACACATACCTGTTCCTGTGTTAGTGATTTGAGAAGCTGAATGACCTCTTCTTGTTCCTTTCTAAGTGACTCCAAGTATAAAATGGTTACGTTCAGATCCCGTGTAAGTGACGTGTGGGGCTGAGCAGAGTCCTTGTCTTTCTGTGTAACTGGCGGGACGGACTGAAAGGACTGACCCTCTTCTTGCCCTGTTTTGATGGGCTGAATGGCTTTCCCTCAATCTTGTGAAGCCAGAATTAGGCTCATATCCTCTAAATCCTTCCTATTAATATGCACATCCAGATGCTTTTAAAATGTTGAAACTGTACCAGCCTCCATCACGTTCTCTGACAGCTCATTCCATACACACACCACAATCTGCATGAAAATTTTGTCCATTTACGATCTCTCTCCTCTCACCTTAAGCCTTTATCCTATAGTTTTGGACTCCCAGATACTGGGGAAAAAAGACCTTGCTCTTCAGATTGTCCATGTCACTCATGATTTTATAAACCTCTGCAATGTCACACCTCTGCCTCCGTTGGTCCAGAGTAAACAAACCCTAGTCTGTCCACCCTTTCCCTGTAGCTCATTCCGCCCATGCTCGGCAATATCGTTATAAAACTTTTCTGCACCCTCTCAAGTTTAAAGGCATCCTTCCTCCAGCAGACAGAACTGAATTAAACATACTATTCTAAATCTGACCTCACCAATATCCAGCCGTGTCGAAATATGATCTCCCAACTCGCATACTCAATGCACTGACCAGTAAAGGCAAGCATCCCAAACCCCTCCTTCCCCACCCTGTCTACCTGCGACTCCATCTCCAAAGACTTATGCGCCTGTAACCTTTTGTTCGACAACATTCCCCAGGGCTCCACCATTAATTATGTAAATCCTGCCTTGTTTTATTTTATTAAAAATGCAACACTACACATTTGTCTAAATGTAACTCCATTTATCACTCCTTGGCCCATCTGATCGAGGTTCCATTAAACTCAGAGGTAAATCTGGCTGGCCATTGCACCTCCAATTTTGATGTCATCTATATACATAATAAAAAGGCATATATTCATACCCAAATCATTTATATAAATGACAAATGCAGTGGACTCAGCACCTTGTGTTGCACCATTGGTCACAGTGCTCCAATCTGAAAAGCTGTCCTCTACCACCCTCTGTCTCCTATCTTCACTCTAATTTTGTACTCGATTGGTTAGCTCATCTTGGATCCATTTGTCATCTAACCTTACTAACTTGTCTGCCATGTGGAATCCTGTTGAACACCTTGCTGAGGACTGTATGGATAGCGTCTACCAGACTGCCTTCATTTTTTCTTGCCACCTTTTCAAAAAACGCAATCAACATTGTTAGACATGATTTCCCTGCACAAAGCCATGTTGACTATCCCTAATCAGTAGTTGCATCCGCAAATGCATGTAAATCCTATCCCTCACAATCCTCTCCAACAACGTTCCCACGTCAAGTTCACCAATCAATAGTTTAGGTCACTATTCCCTTTCCTCGTCCCATGCTTCCACTGATCACTGTAAATGTTAATATAAATAACTTGGTGATATGACCAACAATATAGGTCTCAGACTGAGTCCGAATTAGGAACAAGTCAGGTAGAATTCATTAATCTGCAACAATTGACAAGTTTATGACCGAAGCAAAGTTACTCAAACTACGATGGAAAGATGAATGACAAACATTTTGGATAGTGCAAATCTGAGTACCGATGTTTCCCTCTCTAAAAATACTGACAGATGCACACGTTTGATGACAAACTGAAAAATAAAATCTCTGCAGAGAGTTAACTTGAAAGAACTTTGAAGTCATGATGACAGGAAACATGAGTGATTGTTCCAAATACCATTCAGCTTATGGAGCTATTCTGCTCTTACAAGCTACTGGTTATGGGATAACTTCCTGGAACAGGTGGAATTTGGCTGAATTCCCTTTACTTCAGCCAGTGGGGTGATTCCAGTGATTCCTCGAAAGGAATCCTCCATGAGTGGTAAAGATGACTGAGGAGTTTTCAACTCACAAACATTGCTGGAATAAGGAAGACGGAGAGAGAGGGAGCAACAGGCTGTTCCTTCTCAGGAAGGTTACATTTCCCCACTCTCTGAGTTGAATCACATATTAAAGTTATCCAGTCGCAAACTGGACCAGATGAGGTCTCTTTGAACAGTGTCTGAACTGTACGACTCCATCACGTTCCCTGCTCCATGTCGGCACATCTTTGCTGCCATCGGACACACAGCCATTTCTTTCACAACAAATCGCCCCATTATATTTGAAGGTGTGTTTCTATGTTCCCGTACACTTTTATAATACAACTTTTAATATATTCATAATATCCGTACTTAAATAAATGCATTTTAATTCTTAAATTACTTCCCCAGTCTTATTCTCTCATAGAAAATAAAATATTAATCAAGTATTCACTCGCTCAAAATCGTATATGGTCAATAAGAACATTTCTCATTGTCAGGCCTAAACCTCTGATCGGTCAAAGCATAATGGGCGGCACGGTGGCACAGTGGTTAGCACTGCTGCCTCACAGCACCAGATATCCGGGTTCAATTCCCGACTTAAGCGACTGACTGTGTAGAGTTTGCACATTCTCCCCGTGTCTGTGTGGGTTCGCTCTGGTTTCCTCCCACAGTTCAAAGATGTGCAGGTTAGGTGAATTGGACATGCTAAATTTCCCGTAGTGTTAGGTAAAGGGGTAAATGTAGGGGAATGGGTGGGTTGTGCTTCGGCGGGTCTGTGTGGACGTGTTAGGCCGAAGGGCCTGTTTCCACACTGTAAGTAAGTAAAAAAAAATCTAATAATGCCTTCATCGCAAGAACGAGTAAAGAGAAACAAGTTTCAAAAGCAGTTTGTTCTTTTACTTCAGTGGAATTACAACCCCTACACAGTACATCAGATGCCGTCTCAGCAATGGCCTGTGCAGATGCAGTAAAACAACCTTAAAATCATACCCGATACCCTTTGCAAGAAAAAGTATCATTCCATTTATTTTCCAAATCACGTGCTGCATCTATAGACGAACTTGTTGCGAAATATGTACCAGGACACACAAATCCCTTTGTACCACCGAATTCTGCATTCTGCCTCCAGTTATATAATTTACTGTTGTTTTATGCTTCCTCTGAATCAAACTTCCCATCACTGGCATTGTACATTTTTTTTGTGCGTAAAGTTTGCTCACGACCCTGCCCTGTCTGTATCTCATTGCAGACTCTCTGCCTCCACTTCACATCTTATTGAATGTTTATCCTGGTGTATGAGCAAACTGAGCTCCAATACATTCAGCCCCTTCATCCAAATCGTTAACCTAGATTGTAAACTGTTCAGAAACTCATACTGATCCCTCAGGAGTTCCACTAGTTACAGCTTTCCAACTTGAAAACAAGTAATTATTTCTACTCCATATTTCCTGGTAGCTAACCAGGGCTCCCTTAGAAAATTTTCATGGCCTCCTGCTATACTGTGCAATTGGTTGTCGATTTATTCCTGAGCTAAGCGGTCCTCCATTCGGGCCATTTGTTGTCATATAATCAGGTGGAGTTCGTACCATCAATGATCCAGGTCCCTGACAATTTAAAAGATGAGCACTGAATATAGACTAACGTTTGACGGGATTGCTGCCAGGTCAAAAATGTTGTCTTTTAGACGCAGTAATACAACCATTCTGCAATATCAGTCATGTGCTCAAATTTCACCGACAGACACTGAGGAGGAGGGGAGGTTTCCTATTAGATTGATTAACATTCGTCCATTAAACAACACAAACAATAATCTTCATTATTAATTTCATTTTTGGCTGTTTGTGCTACGTTGAAAAATTGCTGCAGTCACTACACATTAAAATAAACTATTGCCTTTGACAGGGGACCTTATAGAGGTTTATAAAATCTTGAGCAGCAAGGATAGGATAAATAGGCAAAGTCTTTTCCCTGGGGTAAGGGAGTCCAGAACTAGAGGCCATAGGTTTAAGGTGAGAGGGGAATGATATAAAAGGGAACTAAGGGGCAATTTGTTCACACAGACTATTATATGTGTATGGAATGAGCTGCCAGAGGAAGTGATGGAGGCTGGTGTGATTACAACATTTAAAAATAATCCAGATGGATATATTGAAAGGAATGATTCAGAGGGATATGGGCGAAATGGTGGCAAATGAGAATAAATTACTTTAGGACTTCTGATTGGCAAGGATGAGTTGGACGAGGGAGTCTATTTTCCAGATGTATATCTCTATTGCACTCTGTCCAACTACTTCATTCTATTCCTGTGTATCTCATTAGAGGGGCAGAATGATCTCCTCCTGCCTCATTGCAGTGACACTGACTGGCTTAATGGGGTCTCCCTCTTCCATTCGAACAGCCTAAATGGGTGCAGTGAGAGAACATGGGATAGCAGCTCCAGCCAGCTGCTCAGTTTATAAAGATCCTGGCTAGTCTGTTTGCGACTGAAAATCCCTTTCCTGTCTATTGTCAATAAACACTGATTTCCCTGTCCAACAAAGTTCAGTCAAGGTCAGACTTGAATATCTTCAATGACCGAGACTTCACTGCTCCCGGAGGATAAGACTATCACAGACAACACCATCATAAGGAGATAGGAACATCCGTTTCTCAACTTTAAACGGTGGAACCTCGAAATTTAAAAGTGTATGAATCTCAGAGCAAGTTAACTTCTCTTTTATTTTAGAAATGAGGGCACAACTAATTGGAAAGATGTAGACCATCCATCCCCTCAAATCTATCCCACGTTCCCATTGAATTTGTTCATTGAAGTATTTATCAAACTCAGCCTTCACTGCTCTCTTGGGTCAACATTTCCGATAGTGTAAACCATGAACTGGACTGTTTGGACCATCGAGTCTGAAAAGCTGTTCGATCATCACTGATATGTTTCTCAACAAAATGTTCCTACCTTCTCATTATAACCCTTGATCTCCTTATCAATCAACACGGATCTACCTCTGACTGAAAAAAAAACAGATCCGTGTCTGTGTCCCTGCGTGTCTGTATGCGTGCGAGTGTTTCTGCTTATTGACAGTAGACAGAGGGTGATGGAGGAGTGTTGTCTTTTGGACTGGAGACCTGTGACCAGCGGCGTTCCACAGGGTGTTGTGCTGGATTCACTTTTGGTTTTCATTTATATCAATGATTTAGATGAGTAGAAGGCATGGTTAGCATGTTGACGGATTACACCAAAATAAGTTATATAGTGGAAGGTGAAGAAGGTTACAAGCACATCATAATTAATTAGATCAATGAATCATAGAGACGTGCAGCACGGAAACAGAATCTTTGGTTGAACTCATTCGTGCCAACCAGATCTTGTAAGTTAACTTAGTTTTATTTTCTCGCATTTCTTCCATATCAATCTAAAAGCTTCCAATTCATGTCCCCACCCAGATCCCTTGTAAATGTTATAATTGTACCAGCCTTCACCACTTTTTCTGGCAGTTCATTGCATATATGCACCAGCCTCTGCGTGAACATTGTCCCCTTAGGTTCCATTTAAAACTTTTCCATCTCAACTTAATTCTATGTCCTCTAGTTGTGGACTTCCCTATCCAGGAGAAAGGACCCTCACTATTCACCCTATCCATGGTCTTCATGATGTTATAAACCGCTGGAAGGTGAAAATGTAAATCCAAACAACACGAATGGCTGTGTTTTCAGTCATCCCAGGCATAAATTCTGAAATTCAATTCTGACACCTCTTCCTTCTCCACCACATCTCAATTCTAAAATCATTTTAATCAACTTGTTCAGTCACATTAAAAAACACCTCTGTGGGATTTGAATCTAGACTTTTGGGCCTACACTATCACCACTTGGCAACAATCTCTTAGGCTGCAACATTATTCTCCTGTGTGTTTGTCCATCAGCCTGGTTTGAAATTCTGTGACATACCTGCGTGACAGGCAGGACTTGAATCTAAACCTTCTGGTCCAGAGTGAGAGGCATGACCACGCAAGTTCAGGTATTGGAATCTAGCCCAGAGCTCTGGCTCAGCTGTATTTCACAAGTCTTCAACCATTCCCAGATTTTGGGTCACATTTTAAATGTCAGCTTTCAACTCTGTGTGGATTCATTAAAATTTGTTTCACTTTTACTGAATTACACAGTTAAAAGAATTACATTGTTTAACAGATGATAGGTACTCACCTCAAATATAGGATGTTGTGTTTATGTGCTCTGCCTTCGACAAAAACTATGAAGATCTTTAATTGTTTGACCATGATTTCCACGTTAAGTGGCTATTATCTGACATCTGCAATATGAGGGAAAAACATCCTGCAGACACACTCTGCTCTCTAAAGGATCTGGAACAGATACTTATCACTGAACACCAG
>NC_057717.1:58773297-58793467 GCF_004010195.1 Chiloscyllium plagiosum | reverse complement strand
ATAGGAGGTTTGATAACGTGATGTCATTACTTTAAAAAATTTAAGAAGGATAGTAAGGAAAAGCCGGTGAGCCTGACGTCAGTGATGGGCAAGTTGTTGGTGTGGATTATGAGGCACAAGGTTTGCATGCGTTTTGAATGGCAAGGACTCATACGGGATGGTCACCGTAGCTTTAAGCATGGGAAATCGTGTCTCACTAAATTGACTGAGATTTTTTTGAAGAAGTGACTAAGAGGCAGAGGTGCACATTGCCGATATAGACTTCAGTAAGGCATTTGACAACTTTCTGATAGACTGGTTAACAAGGTTAGTTCACATGGAATGCAGGGAAAACTAGCCATTTGGGTACAAAATTGAATCGAAGCTAGAGGGTGGTGATGGAGGATTGTATTTCGAACTGGAGGGTTGTAACCAGTGGTGTGCGACAAGTATCAGTGCTGTGTCCATTGTTTTTCATTATTTATATAGATCATTTGAATGTGAACACAGCAGCGATAGTTGGTTAGTTTGCAAATGACACCAAAACCGATGTTGTCGTGAACAGCATAGAAGGCTTACGACAGAGTACATTGAGATCTTGATCAGGTGGGCTGATCGGCTGAGGAGCAACGAATGGTGTTTAGTCTAGATAAACGTTAGGCACTGCATTTTGGAAATGCAAATCAGGGCATGATGTATACACTTAATGGTAAGGTCCTTGGGACTGTTGCTGAACAAAAACGTCTTGGAGTGTAGGTTCAAAATTCCTTGAAGGTTGTGCTGCAATTCGACAGAATACTGTAGAAGCCATTTGGTATGCTTGCCTTTTGTGGACAGTGCCTTGACTATATGAATTGGGAGGCCAAGTTGCTGCTGTACAGCAGATTAGTTCGGTTCTTTTGGAGTATTGTATTCAGTTCTGGTTTCCCTTCGACCAGAAAGATATTGTGAAACTTGAAGGGAGTCAGAAAAGATTTACAAGAATGTTGCCAGGATTTGAGCTATAGGGAGAGGTTGAGTTGGTTGGGGTGATTTTTCTTGGGGTATGAGAAGCATATACAGGGTGAATAGCCAGGATCATTTTCGCAAATCTAGAGGGCATGGATTTCAGGTCAGACCCAAGGACCAACTTTTTCTAAGACAGAATTGTGCATGTGTGGAATGAGCGGCCAGTGGAGGTGGTGGAGGCTGTTATGATTACAATATTTAAAAGGCATTTGGATGGGTACATGAAGAGGAAGGGTTTACATTGTTATGGGCCAAATGCTGGCAAATGGGACTAGTTTAATTTGTGATATCCCATCGGCATGGACGAGTTAGACTGAAGTGTTTGTTTCTGTGCTGTACATCTCTGAGAGTCTATGATCCTGTCTGACCTCACACCAATTTCCCATTAATTCACCATTGCCGGTAATACCAGCCTATGTTACTTGATGCTATAGAAATGTCTTCACTTCAGTATTTTGAAACCTGCCAACACATCCTTCCACAACACCGACTCTGAGTCTCTCTCTCTCCGTCTATTTCCCAAATCCCTCCCATTTGTTGCTCTTTCAACTGTTGGTATTTAAACTGAGCATCAGCTTCCAACAATGTTGAAAAAGCACAGCGTGTGTCTTATTTGACTTCCCGCTGTCCTGCCCTGTGCTCCACGTTGGATAGTGGAGTTTCAGCAATTTTGATGCACATCTTTCGAACTTGTTCTGAGCATACCAATTGAACGCCTGTGTTAATCACTCTCTGCTGATCTGTGCTCAGTAACACAAGGAATCCTTTCCACTGTTACTGATCCAGACCAGGCTTCTCACTAGCACTTGAGTGACATTTGACTTAATTGTAGTTTTGGAACGTTAGTGGGAAAGCTAGGGACGGTTTCCTGGAGGCTGTGCTTTACGCTGCTGTGGAAATTCAGGAAGACCAGATGCTTTGGTGATCCACTCTGGATGAGCCATGGTGACTGTCGTGACAGCATCTGGATCTGCAACATGACCATCAAAAGGAGCAGAGGCTGCAGGGAGGGGAATCTCTTCAAAATGGAATGAGGGAATCACAATCAGATCAGAGAATAACTGCCTCTTGTTCCTGTGTCCCATCTTGAGCAGTGAATGACGACCTCCATTTCCTGAGTCCCAGCCTCGAGCAGTTGAGTGACGGCCTCCTGTTCCTGTGTCCTAGTCTCGAGCAGTTGAATGATTACCCCCGTTTCTGTATTCCAGTCTCGAGCAGTTGAGTGACTCCCTCCTGTTTCTGTGTCCCAGTCTCCAGCAGTTCAGTGACGGCCTCCTTTTCCTGCAGCCCAGTCTACAGTAGTTAAATGACTGCCTCCTGTTCCTGTGTTCCAGTCTCCACCTGCTGCCCCTGAGTAACATGCTCCAATAGGCGTGTGCGCTCCTCCTGCTGCTCCTGTGTAACAGGCTCCAATACCTGTGTGCTCTCCACCTGCTGCCTCTGAGTAACAGGCTCCAATAGCTGTGTGCTCTCCATCTGCTACCACTGAGTAATAGGCACCAATACCTGTGTGCTCTCCACCAGCTGGCCCTGAATAGCATGCTCCAATAGCTGTGTGCCCTCCTCCTGCTGTTCCTGAGTAACAGGCTCCAATAGGTGCGTGTGTTCCACCTGCTGCCCCTGAGTAACAGGTTCCAATATCTGTGTTCTCCTCCTGCTGCTCCCGAATAACAAGCTCCAATAGCTGTGTGCTCTCATGCTCTCCTGTGTAATGGAACTGAAGGACTGAATGGCCTTTTCACATTCCATTCAGTTCGTATTGACTGAAATCCTTTTTGCTGTTTCTGTAAAATACCATCATAGTCAGAACGTTACAGTTATATTTCTTTTTCTCAGTAATTGAGCAACCATGCTGACCGACTCTGCTTTTGTTATACAGGTCTGAGAAGGTGAACGAGTAACAGGTTCGAGGGGCTTATCAGTTCCTGCTATCCCTCGGTAATAGGCCGAAAGGCCGATGTCTTCCTATGTCTCTATAGCAGGCACCTGGGGACCGAATTGGTTCTCCCTGTTCCTGATCAGTAATTTCAATGCGCTGAATGGTGCCTTGAGGTTATGAAATGGTTTAATGCCATGGCATTTCAAACTACGAGCAGCATTACTGAAGGTATCTAGAAAATTCCCTACCAGGCATGTTATGCATCTGGTCTGTTATTCTATCCCTGTCTCCTTTTATAAACAGGGTGGAACATATACAATCCTGCAATATTCCAGTAATACTCCTACATCCAAGGAAGCAAGATTAAAACGATTGAAAGATTTATGATCTATCCCTCGGCAACCATCATCCACTCAATCCAGAGAGAGTAAATATTCCCTTTTATTGGGATGTGTAAAATAATGTAAGGAACTGGTTAACTGACCCTGTTTGTTTGGTGACTGTGATTAATGTCAGTCTCCATAGATTGTCCTTATCCCAGTGGAGGGTTTACATATTTTAATGATAACATGGGCACAGGTCAATGTGTTATCACATAGTATGAATGGGAGTATCACCGACAGCACTAACAAGGATCAGCAGTTACAGAGAGAGTGGAATGGGAGATCTGAATCTGAGAACATTCGACTGGAATGTAGCAACAATGGACAGGAGTTTATCCTATTATGTATGGATTCTTGCTAAGAATCATTTGTTGCCATTGCCATGGCGGATCGAATATGCACTTTACATTATTCAATATTTTTATTATCCTACCCTGGCTATTGTTGGTGTACCTGGTAAGTTTCACTGTCTATTTATTATTTGCATTAATCATGTGTGACTGTATTATTGTTCTTTTCATTTACTCTGTTCTGTAAACATTCACTCTCCAAACCACAACGAACAACAACAGTGAACTTGTTCATTCTTTCTCTCCTTTTTTCGTTCTGACACTGTGCCTTGTCGGTTGACCTACTCAGTTTCAGCTCTGAACCACGATTCATTGTATCACAGCCCTATTTTAATATTGAAAGTTTGAAGGTCACGGTCTTCTGTTCTGGTTACAAACACAATTTCGTTCCTCTGACTTCATCCCATCCCTGACCATTATCTGAGGCTGAAACAGACGAGCCACAACTATGGTGATCCCTTTGGCCATGAGCTGATTCCTGACATATCTTAACCATTCGTATTTGTAATGATTAACATTTCCTGAATATACTTCACTGGCTTCTTCTATCTGCTATTTGAACCCTGAGCTATGAAATTTAGTCTTAATGATCCCAATAATCGCTGCTGACACTCCCAAATTTAAATCTGCAAATCTGAGTCAATATTCTATGGCTCGGTTCTCACCTCACGCCAAACTCCCATCATTTCTGTGAGGATCGATATATATTGTTGCTGGGTCTGGCAATGCCTTTAATTTAATATTTTGAAGCACATCATTTCCTCTGCCTGTGGCACAATCCTCAGTGTCTCTATATTGATTATCCAAACCCTTGTCAGTTGTTCTCATTTAAACTGATTTCCTCTATCTGTGTTCTCTCTCAAACAACAATTTTCACCACACACACACCCTCTCTCTCTCTCTCTCTCTCTCTCTCTCTCTCTCTCTCTCTCTTTCTCNCTCTCTCTCTCTCTCTCTCTCTCTCTCTCTCTCTCTCTCTTTCTCTCTCTCTCTCACTCTCACTCTCACTCTCTCTCTCTTGCTTTATATTGATGAAGTGGCGATATAGAGTCGTATATTTGTGGGAGTCCATTTACTGTCACTCACTGCATGGGTTGCAAATCTTCCCGTCTAAAGCATTTCTGTAATGCAAGTATAGTAGCAATATACTGGCAAAGGTTTGCAATGGTCCCCATTGTGGGCAGGTAGCCCAGTTTATGGAGTACTCCTCTAGCATGGTCTGCACAGCTCTCCATTCTGGATTGTACCTTGTTCCAGCTTATCGTGTCTGGGTTGGTTCTGTGAGGCAGATTCAGATTTTGATGTAACGAAACATTTCAACTGATCTGCCGATGTTTTCATTTGATGTTCTCATTTTTGTGATTGGACCCACCATTGTCTCTCTTCTCCAGTTATTCTCACTCCCCTGTCTCCTTATCCATATTTTCATTGCCCAACACTAAACGTCTCGTATGTGACTGTCTTCACTGTTTCAGTCTGAATGTGAACCTCCTGTGGTTTAGTTTTGGCTTCTGAGTGTATCGAATGCTGGCATTGTGAAGCTCTGAAACAATGAAATAGTGTGTATTGGGCTGTTGCTCACTTCCTGGTGTGTCCCATATGCTTATCCATTTTGGATGGGGGTTCCAGTAGCTTTGAGAGACATGCGTGTTAACTGAACGCCTGTGTTTGTCGCTCTCAGCTGACCGTGCAGTCAGTAACACGAGGGAACCCCTCGACTATCATTATAACGGACCAGGCATCTAACTTGTAACTGAGGAGCTTCTGACTGCCTCCTGTTATTGAAACCTTAGTGGATGGGCTGGGGATGGTTTGCTGAAGGTCGTGCTGTGAACTTCCTCTCAAATTCAGAGAGTCGTGATGATTTACAGCATCTGGGTGTGTAACATGAACAAAAACTGAGCAGAGATTCAGAGAGGGGAACCTCTGAAACAACGGAGTGAGTGTGTGGGGAAGGGATCTGCTAAATCTGTCTGTGTCCTAACAGGTACACACGTCCTCTCGCATGTATTATTAAAGAATCATAACAATTGAAAAATATGAGTAGAAAGTTGGAGTACATGATAGGCTCACTATTATTGGGGATCTTTAAATAAGAATGGAGAGCCTGTGGACAAAAGTATTAAACAGTAAAGACATATCAATAGAACTTATGTAAAAAAAAACTTTTATCTAGAAGCGTGCAGTATTTGGAATAAAATTAATCAGCTGACAGCTCAAACAGAGATAAATAGATATGGCACGGTGGGGATTTCTGAAACGTGATTACAGGAAGGTCAGGACTGGGGTATTAAATGTCCACGGGTACACAGTCTTCAGACAAGAAGGAACAGTAGATGGAGTGTCTGTATTGGTCAAGGATAATGTCAAGGCTGTATTAAGAAAGGATATTAACACGTTGGACAAAAATGATGAATCAGTCCGGTTCGAAACAGAATACATTGAAAGAAACATTGGGAGGAGCATTTCCAGACCACAAGCCCCCATCCGTGCAAACTACTTTCAAAGTAGGGAATAGCATGATACAGGGAATAATGATGGCTTGAGACAAGGGCACACGAGTCATTATGGGCAATTTTGGCATGCATATTGACTGGATTAATCAATTTGCAAGGGGGGACACAAAGAACGACTCATCGAATCTATGAGCGATTACTTCTTCAATTAACATGTCATGGAACCAACCAGACAACCGGCTCTGGTATTACGTAATGAGGAAGGAGTGATAAAACATATTGTCGTAAGGATCATTATAGAAAGAGTGGCACAGCATGCTGGAAGTTCACATTCAGATTGAAACAGAAAAGATAGTCACATACGAGAGGTTTAGCGTTGGGCAGTGACAACTTTGCTGGCCTGAGGAAGCGATTTGCCCAATCGGACTTGGCAAAATTAATAAAGGGCAGGACAGTTGAATAACAGTGGTAACTACTTCGGGAGATAATCAAAACACCTCAATTGAAGTGCAATCATTAGTGGATAAGGAATTGTAAAAAGATGATAAGTGATCCATAGCTTAACAAGGAAGTCAACAATAACATGACAGTGATGGCCGGGTGGTATTATCGCCGACTGCTCATCCAGAAAAAGTTCAAGGGACTCGGGTTCAAATGCTGTCATTTGAGGACCAGTTCCACCACAGAACACACCAGATGGCCTCCTTCTTTCGAGACTGCAATTTCCCATCCCACATGGTAAACATGCCCTCCAACGCATCTCGTCCACATCTCGCGCCTCCGCCATCAGACCCCACCCCTCCAACAGTAACAAGTACAGAACACCCAGGTGCTCACCTTCCACCCTACCAACCTTCGCATAAACCAAATCATCCGCCGATATTTCCGCCACCTCCAAACAGACCCCACCACCAGGGATATATTTCCCTCCCCACCCCTTTCCGCCTTCTGCAAAGACCGTTGCCTCCGTGACTACCTGGTCAGGTCCACGCCCCCCTACAACCCACCTTCCCATCCTGGCACTTTCCCCTGCCACCGCAGGAACCGTAAAACATGCGCCAACACCTCCTCCCTCGCCTCTATCCAAGGCCCTAAACGAGCCTTCCACATCCATCAAAGTTTTACCTACATATCCACTAATATCATTTATTGTATCCGTTGCTCCCGATGCGGTCTCCTCAACATTGGGGAGACTGGGCGCCACCTAGCAGACCGCTTTAGGGAACATCTCCGGGACACCCACACCAATCAACCACACCACCCCGTGGCCCAACATTTCAACTCCCCCTCCCACTCTGCCGAGGACATGGAGATCCCGGGACTCCTTCACCGCCTCACCCTCACCACCAGACGCCTGAAGGAAGGACGCCTCATCTTCCACCTCGGAACACTTCAACCCCAGGGCATCAATGTGGACTTCAACAGTTTCCTCAATTCCCCTTCCCCCACCTCACCCTAGTTCCAAACTTCCAGTTGAGCACTGCCTCATTACTTGTCCGGACTTGTCCTACCTGTCTGTCTCCTTTTTCACCTATCCACTCCACCCTCTCCTCACCACTCACCTATTTTATTTTCTGCTACTTTCTCCCCACCCACCCCCTATCCCCAGCTTATCTCTCCACGCTTCAGGCTCTCTGCCTTTATTCTTGATGAAGGGCTTTTGCCCAAAACGTCGATTTCGCTGCTCCTTGGATGCTGCCTGAACTGCTGTGCTCTTCCAGCACCACTAATCCAGAATCTGGTTTCCAACATCTGCATTCATTGTTTTTACCTCACATATTTCAGGAGTGTCCTTTAGGGACGGAAACCATCATTCTTACCTGGTCTCAGGTATGTATGACTTCAAACCCACATAAATTTGATTGATTCCTAACTGCCCTCTAGGGATGGGCAATAAGTGCTGCCTAACCGAGCGTTGCCCTCATCCTATGAATAAATTAAAGAAAAACGCTTTAAATGCCAGCAAACCGTTACTAAAAACAACATCAAAATGGCTATGAAGCAATATGAGTAGAAAGCATAAGAATTGATAAATAACATTTCTCCCAGAAGATAAAAAATAATAGAATGTTAAAATTAAATATTGGCGTCTTAGATGATGAAAACAGCGAGATAATAATGGTAAACTCAGAAATGGCATAGGGAAAACCAACACTTCCTGTTTTCACGTGCTTTTAAAGGTTTCTTTTTTAACGCTGCGCAAGTTTGCTTTTGTTTCGTAAAATTAAACATTTTTAAAAAGTAAGTAGTTGTGCCTTCATTCGGTAAATTCCTGTCTGTTTTCAGCTCAGGAGAAGACTTTTCTTCTCGGAATATATTGAAGATGAGTATTTATATTGAGTTAATTAGCTAAAGGTTTGATTTTATCTAATTTTTATATGTTTGATGTGTATATGTATTTCTTCCATTTTAACAATATTATCTATAGGTAATGAAAGGTAACATATAAATAAGGTGTTATGAAAAATCCTGCTTTTAGGCATAATGTTATTTATGCCACAGAGAGGATGGTTAGAAGATTTTAAAAAAAAATGTACTACCCAGCAAAGCAGTCAGATAAATGGTGACTGCCAGGAAAGATGAGAAGGTACTTCAAACGTCTTCAAACTATTCCTCTATCCAAAAGATTTTCACTTTTTGGAACTATTGAAGAAGGTAGTCTTTCTGAGGAAAATGGAAGAGCCGTTAGTTATTGGACTATTAGAACGATTTTTATATTAGGCAGCGTTAGAGAAGATTTAGTACAATTATTGTTCCAGTCGGCTTTTCAGTCAGAGGTATTAGCAGGAGATTCTGTGGCAGTGAGCAGGAGGTTAGGATGGTTTGTGCTAGGCTTTAGAATGACTCTAAACGTTTCAAGTACATTGTTAAAGGTGAGATTGAGTAGTCATAGATTGTTGTACATATTGGTAGGAATGGCATTTTTAGGGAAAGGATTAAAGTACTACAGAGTGAATTTAAGAGGTGAGGTAAATTAAAAATAAAACTTTAAAAGTAGTAATTTGTGGTTTACTGCCAATGCCAACCCCAACCGGTGGAGGAACGAAAGGTTAAAGGAGAAAAATCAATGGCTGAAGAGCTGGGTTGTGGTTGAGGGATTTAGATTTTTGGGAAATTGGAATGTGTTTTGGAACAGAAAACACATGTTCAAAAAGGATTGGTCTAATCTAAACTGGAAATCAACAAATATCTTAGTGGGGATATTTGCTCACTCTATATAGGGAGAACATTATATTGATTGAGAAGGCAAGGGGGTTATTCTAATTGGCAGTGTTAATGGACGGATGGATGGAGAAGGTTATGAATGTGAATAGATCACGTCCATTGGAAACGAAAGATGAGAGAGTCAGAGTATAAAGTAATTCTGAAGCACTAAGTTGCATTTATTTCAATGGAAGGTGTCTTATGGGGAAAGTTGATGAACTCAGGGCATGTTTAAGAACATAGGATTGGGGTATCTTATTTATTTCTGAAAGTTGGTGCAGAGGTTTACAAGTCGAGAGTGTGGTGCTGGAAAAACACAGTAGGTCAGGCAGCACATAAGGAGCAGAAAAATCGACGCTACGGGCAAAATCCCCTCATCAGGAAAGGGCTGTTAAAGGCGTTTTGCACAAAACATTGATTTCCCTGCTCCTCGGGTGCTGCCTGGCCTGCTGTGCTTTTCCAGCACCACACTCTCCACTCTAATCTCCACATCTCCAGTCCTCACTTTCGCCTGAGAGATGTTCAAGACTGTCAACTCAATGTTCCAGGTGACAGGTGTCATAGAATGAATAGAAAAAGTGGTATACTGGGTGGAGAGGGGGACGCCTGCCGTTTTAGATTAAGGGATAAATTATTGGAGTAACTGGAGAAGTTATTTCTCAAAATTGCCTGAACTGCTGTGCTCTTCCAGCACCACTAATCCAGAATCTGATTTCCAACATCTGCAGTCATTGTTTTTACCTCATATATTTCAGGAGTATCCTTTAGGGACGGAAACCATCATTCTTACCTGGTCTGACGTATATATGACTTCAAACCCACATAAATTTGATTGATTCCTAACTGCCCTCTAGGGGTGGGCAATAAGTGCTGCCTAACCGAGCGATACCCTCATCCTATGAATAAATTAAAGAAAAACGCTTTAAATGGCAGCAAACCGTTACTAAAAACAACATCAAAATGGCTATGAAGCAATATGAGTAGAAAGCATAAGAATTGATAAATAACATTTCTCCCAGAAGACAAAAAATAATAGAATGTTAAAATTAAATATTGGCGTCTTAGATGATGAAAACAGCGAGATAATAATGGTAAACTCAGAAATGGCATCGGGAAAACCAACGCTTCCTGTTTTCACGTGCTTTTAAAGGTTTCTTTTTTAACGCTGCGCAAGTTTGCTTTTGTTTCGAAAAATTAAACATTTTTTATAAGTAAGTAGTTGTGCCTTCATTCGGTAAAGTCCTGTCTGTTTTCAGCTCAGGAGAAGACTTTTCTTCTAGGAATATTTTGAAGATGAGTATTTATATTGAGTTAATTAGCTAAAGGGTTGATTTTATCTAATTTTTATATGTTTGATGTGTATATGTTTTTCTTCCATTTTAACAATATTATCTATAGGTAATGAAAGGTAACATATAAATAAGGTGTTGTGAAAAATCCTGCTTTTAGGCATAATGTTTATGCCACAACAGAGAGGATGGTTAGAAGATTTTTTTAAAAATGTACTACCCAGCAAAGCAGTCAGATAAATGGTGACTGCCAGGAAAGATGAGAAGGTACTTCAAACGTCTTCAAACTATTCCTCTATCCAAAAGATTTTCACTTTTTGGAACTATTGAAGAAGGTAGTCTTTCTGAGGAAAATGGAAGAGCCATCAGTTATTGGACTATAAGAACGATTTTTATATTCGGCAGCGTTAGAGAAGATTTAGTACAATTATTGTTACAGTGGGCTTTTCAGTCAGAGGTATTAGCAGGAGATTCTGTGGCAGTGAGCAGGAGGTTAGGATGGTTTGTGCTAGGCTTTAGAATGACTCTAAACGTTTCAAGCACATTGTTAAAGTCAAATTGAGTAGTCATAGATTGTTGTACATATTGGTAGGAATGGCATTTTTAGGGAAAAGATTAAAGCAGTACAGAGTGAATTTAAGAGGTGAGGTAGATTAAAAATAAAACTTTAAAAGTAGTAATTTGTGGTTTACTGCCAATGCCAACCCCAACCGGTGGAGGAACGAAAGGTTAAAGGAGAAAAATCAATGGCTGAAGAGCTAGGTTGTGGTTGAGGGATTTAGATTTTTGGGAAATTGGAATGTGTTTAGGAACAGAAAACACATGTTCAAAAAGGATTGGTCTAATCTAAACTGGAAATCAACAAATATCTTAGCAGGGAGATTTGCTCACTCTATATAGGGAGAATATTATATTGATAGAGAAGGCAAGGGGGTTATTCTAATTGGCAGTGTCAATGGACGGATGGATGGAGAAGGTTATGAATGTGAATAGATCACGTCCATTGGAAACGAAAGATGAGAGAGTCAGAGTATAAAGTAATTCTGAAGCACTAAGTTGCATTTATTTCAATGGAAGATGTCTTATGGGGAAGGTTGATGAACTCAGGGCATGTTTAAGAACATAGGATTGGGGTATCTTATTTATTTCTGAAAGTTAGTGCAGAGGTGTTCAAATCCAGAGTGGGGTGCTGGAAAAACACAGCAGGTCAGGCAGCACACAAAGAGCAGGAAAATCGACGCTACGGGCAAAATCCCCTCATCAGGAAAGGGCTGTAAAAGGCGTTTTGCACAAAACATTGATTTCCCTGCTCCTCGGGTGCTGCCTGGCCTGCTGTGCTTTTCCAGCACCACACTCTCCACTCTAACCTCCACATCTCCAGTCCTCACTTTCGCCTGAGAGATGTTCAAGACTGTCAACTCAATGTTCCAGGTGACAGGTGTCATAGAATGAATAGAAAAAGTGGTATACTGGGTGGAGAGGGGGACGCCTGCCGTTTTAGATTAAGGGATAAATTGTTGGTGTAACTGGAGATGTTACTTCTCAAAATTCATCAGGTAAAATACATGGGTAGTGTTAAAAATAAGAAAGTAAAGATCACTTTGAAGAGATTGCACTATATGCTCATTTGTGACAAATCGTCCAATGCAAATATATTGATAGAAATTAAAAATCAGAAAGGAAGGAGTACATTGACGTTATTGCACCATATGCTCTCCAACAGTAAGAACGAAATTGAGAAACAGACATGTAGGGAGATCCCGGATATATGTAAGCTTAATAAGGTTGTAGTAATGGGGATTGTAATTTTCTAAAAAAAAACTGATTGGGACTACCATATTTTTAAAGGGTTTAATCATGAAGAATTTGTCAAATGTATCCAAGAAAATTTTCTTCATCAGTACGCGGAGCATCCTAATAGAGAAGGAACAAAACGACACCTGGTTTTGTGAACTAGGCAGGAGAAGCGACTGAAGTGAACATGGGGGAATACTTTTGAGTCTTGCAATCATAACTATTAGTGGAAAATAATACGCCTTCCATGAATATTATCTTTTGCATTGGAGTACCATACATTTTAATGGTATGTGACAAGGACTGTCCAAGTTTGATGGGAGTAGACTTTTCGCACGTAAAATAATGTCTGACAAGGGGGAGGCATTCAACAGTCTGACGACGTGAGTTGAGAGGCATTATGTTCCTGTCAGAGTGAAGGGTTAAGCTGGTAAGGTTAAGGAACCATGGATGACTAAAGTTATTGAGGTTCCACTCAAACATAAAAGACATACTTACCTTAGCTACCGACAACTTTATTGAATTGAATCCCTTAATCAATATAAAGAGTGTGGGGCACCATTTTGAAAGAAATAAGGAAAGCCAAAAAAAGATATGAGATAGCATGGGCAGATAAGGTTAATGATAATTCAAAGATATTCTGCAACTATATTAACAGCAAGACTTAACTAGTAGAGAGTAAGGTATCTGAAAGATTAGGAAGGACAACGATGTGCTGAACACAGGAGTTGGGGAATAAAATCATCTCATTCCTGGTGCAGAAGACAGCAGCAAACACACACTACTGCCTGCATCTCGCATTCATCCAGATTGAACTCTGTCTGCTATTTGTCAGCCGATTTACCCATTTGATCAAAATCATTTTGTAATCTGAGGGGGTCTCCTCAATTGTTGGCCCCAATCCTTTCTATGTCATATCCAATATCATATTCATTCCTTCCCTTACTCGTTGAATCATAACTTTTGATGAACAAGATTATTGTATATTTTTATGGACCAGGCCCGACTCCTCTAAACATTTTAAGCAGGTCACCCAGACCGTAGATTTGCTAATCGTTGAAGGTACGTGTATAGTGGATATCCCCAGAGTGAATTATCTGGTCATACTGCCGAGTTTTAAACAAACAGAATTTATTTAAAACATTAAGTAATGAAACACAAGCAACCGAATATAGAATACCCGAATAACTCATCGGATCCGAACCTGACAGGCTTTACCGACTTAATGATGCTGTTTTAAATTGCTTTCAACATTCCCAATAAACAAACCCCTTGGCACAAAATGTAAAAATTACACAAACCAAGCTTACAGGTTACGAATTCAGAGGACAGAAGAACGGGGAGAGCGTCCAGTTTCAAGAGTGACCCTGACTTAAATAACCTTCGAACTGACTGAACTGCGCAGGTGGAGAGCTGGCCACGTCCCCTTGATTATACCAATTTTTTTTTAAGACTTGAAAGCCTTCTTCTTGAGGTATTACCAGTTTCGTATAAACCAAAGGACACCAATGAGCCTTTCAAAATTGAGATATGTTGGAACTTTGGGTCGGTTAGAACCGCTCTGAAAAAAAAAATCAAGCACAACATAAACTTGTGAAGGGACCATATAAAACTGAATCATTAATATCCAAAGATGTCTTCAGTTATCAAAATCACCAATAGTTGTGGTTAGTACACTAAAGCACACATATGCATTCACTTCGTATAAAAATGCAAACCTGCAGAATTACATCAAAATTCAGTGGGTGAAACACTTACCTCTGAGTGTGTCGATCTGTCATTCAAGTTTCGACAATGCTTTGGCAATCATGTTTTCAAGACCTGCCACGTGCACAATTTTCAAATTGTGTGGCTGAAATTACAGGCTCGAGCTAAAGAGACTCGCATTTTTGTCCTTAAATTTCTCCAAAAGCTTCAATGGGTTATGATCAGTACTTACAGTTGTCTCAGATGCGTTGCTGATAATATAAAAACTGAAATGTTGTCATGCCAACACGAATCTTAAAGTCTCTTTCTTAGCTGTTGAATATTTCTACCAATAAACGTTTAACTTGATGGATAAGTACCAATAAGTCTTTCTATCTTCTCGTCGTCTTTCTGCAGGTGTGCAGCACCGACACCCATATCACTTGCATTTATAGCCATCTTGAAAGGCTTTGCTTAATCAGATGCAACTGATAGTGGGGCAGTGGTTAACACATTTTGCGTGCGGTCACATGTCTTTTCTCAGACCGTTGCCCCCGAAGTTTCTTGCCTTTCTTGAGCAATTCAGTGAGTGGAGCAGCCATACTGCTAAAATTAGGCACAAACTTTCGATAAATTCCACTCAATCCCAGGAACCATAATATAGCTCCTTTTGTCGACTGTGTTGGAAATTCCCCAATTTCCTTCACTTTTACATCTCATGGCACCATTGATTGGGCTTTGGCAAATTGATTTTTCGCTCGGTTTACCACCAAGCCTGCCTTCCAAATCGATTAAACAAGTCTGATAAATGCTTTCATGAGTGACTAAAACTCACCAGGTCATCAATGTACAGCACATATTGGATAATCTGGCAATTTATTGCTTAGTCTCTGGAACGTGACAGGCACATTTTTCAAACCAAATCTAAGTTGCTTGTCCCACCTTCCCACTAAAGCCTTCCAACTGCGGAAGCCGATATGCATTCTTTTTTTTTTTAACTACATTGACTTTGCGATAGTCCACACATAATCGTTGGGTACCATCTGGTTTCAGTACAATGAATTTGGGTGAGTTCCAGTCACTGTACCTCAGGTCGATTATGTCATCTTGGAGCATGGGTTCAATCCCCTTCCGAACCTATGCCAACTTTAGAGGATTATGCCTGTAACGATGCTGCTCATTCGGAAAAGAATGTCCTTTCTCTACATTATGCACAATTAGGTAGTATTTCCCATTTAATTTCTTCATATCTCCCCATGGAATACTAACAACTCTTTCAGTTCATTTCATTTTTTTCCCTCAGTAAGGTTACTCAATAATTTATCCCAATTTTAGGCAACTTCCTCATTGTCCACTTCAATTTGAGGAATGTCCAGTTCAGAATCCGCTGAACGTGGTTCTTCCTTCTGTACTGTAATCATTAACACCTTCTCCTGTTGCTCTCCTTCCCTGTCGATATACCTTTTGAGCATATTCACATGACATACTCTGTGAGATTTCTTTCTGTCTGGAGTCCTATCAAGTAATGAACTCCACTCAATATTCTTTCTATTTGATAAGGTTCACCCGTCCTTGCTTTTCAAGATTCAAGATTCACCCATCACTGGATGTAAAGTACATACCTTATCCCCGATAGCAAAACTGCAAATCTTTCATTTCTTGTCCACTTCCTGTTTAGGTGTATTCTGCAATACTTTTAAATGCCATCTAACCAACTCCCCAGCGCTTTTTAATCGTGCCAGAAAATTTGAAACATAGTCCAATACTGTGGCATTTTAATTCTGATTTGCTAATTACTCCTTAATCGATTTTAACGATCCTACCTCTTAATAACCTAATTAAAATGGACAGCATTTGGTCGATTCATTTTGTGCATCTCTGATCACAAAAGGCACAAATGGAATTCCCTTACCACAATCGGCTGGATAATCCTTTTAAAAAATCAGTCATATTGGAATCTTGGGTCATTTAGAACCTCTCTGAAAAAAAAGATCAAGAACAACATAACCCTGTAAAGGGACCATCTTTGTGACAACATACGAGGAACGGCTGAGGATCCTGGGATTGTATTCATGGGAGTTTAAAAGATTTAGGGGAGATCTAATAGAAACATACAAGATAATACATGGCTTGGAAAGGGTGGACGCTAGGAAATTGTTTCCGTTAGGCGAGGAGACTAGGACCCGGGGACACAGCCTTAGAATTAGAGGGGTAAATTTAGAACAGAAATGCGGAGACATTTCTTCAGCCAGAGAGTGGTGGGACTTTGGAATTCATTGCCGTGGAGCGCAGTGGAGGTCAGGACGCTAAATGTCTTCAAGGCAGAGATTCATAAATTCTTAATGTCACAAGGAATGAACGGCTACGGGGAGAATGCGGGTAAGTGGAGTTGAAATACCCATCAGCCATGATTGAATGGCGGAGTGGACCCGATGGGCCGAATTGCCTTAATTCCACTCCTATGTCATATGGTCTTCTGGTCTTATTTGGCTTTGTGACAACATACGAGGAACAGCTGAGGATCCTGGGATTGTATTCATTGGAGTTTAGAAGATTAAGGGGAGATCTAATAGAAACTTACAAGATGATACATGGCTTGGAAAGGGTGGACGCTAGGAAATTGTTTCCGTTAGGCGAGTAGACTAGGACCCATGGACACAGCCTTAGAATTCGAGGGGCTAAATTCAGAACAGAAATGCGGAGACATTTCTTCAGCCAGAGAGTGGTGGTTATTTGGAATTCATTGCCGTGGAGCGCAGTGGAGGTCAGGACGCTAAATGTCTTCAAGGCAGAGATTGATAAATTCTTGATGTCACAAGGAATTAAGGGCTACGGGAAGAATGCGGGTAAGTGGAGTTGAAATACCCATCAGCCATGACTGAATGGCGGAGTGGACCCGATGGGCCGAATGGCCTTAATTCCACTCCTATGTCATGTGGTCTTATGGTCTTATGGTCTTATTTGGTTTTGAACTGAATTTTAAAAAATGACAGTGTTTGTGAGTTTATATAAAACAGTGCTGAAGGGCATTGTGTATTGAAGATAAAAGATTGTCTTATTAGAACACTTAGAGGAATGTCCAGACAGATTCACACTTCCTGTGTATGGTCAGGGCAAATATGCCGACTGTAAATCTATTGGCTGGCGCCTTTTCTAGTGGAGGATACATCAGTACGGTAACTACAGCTAGATTGTGTATTTTGGGGGTGGTGGTGATGGGAGGTTCAGGTGGTTATAACATTGCAAACGGACAACACAGCAGAATCATCTAACTTGTGATAGGGAAACATCCTCATTGTCCCTCACAACTAACGTCACGACAGCAATTGGTGATGGGAGATGTGACTAATAGCCAGTGATGCCAATATTCAATGCAGTCCAGTTCTTATTGTGAACAGAAGGTACCACACTGAAAAGAGTGAAATGAATCTGTTTGTTCAGTGACTGTGATTGACGTCAGTCTCCATGAATCCTAACTGTGGCACTGGATGGTTTCCCTCTTCTAATAGTAAGGGCTTCTTGCAATGCTTTATCCCATTTTAGCAGCAGATGCATCACCTCAAACACTCACAGGGATCAGCAGCTGCAGTGACAGGGAGAGGAGAGATAATCATCTGAGAATAGTCTGGAATGTTCCATTAATGGATCAGATTTTGAGAACTTCAGACTGGAATGCTGCAACAATGGACAGGAGTTTATCATGGGGTCTTTCCAATTTTTCCTGGTCTGGGTTCAGATTATCAGATCGGATATATGGGTGCACTGATGATTATTCAGGCGGGCTACTATCCCATGCTCGCTATTGTTGGTGTTCCTGGTAAGTCACTTCATCTCTATCCATTTGTTAATCCATAAAGCATTGTGAACCTTATTGCTATTTCTGTTATATATGTTTGGCAAAGACAGAATCTATTGTCTTCCATTTCAAATACAAATTCCATTCATTACCATAAGCGTCTGAACCGCCCAGCAAGCCCGTCCTCACAAACATCTGAGAACAAGACTGTTAACAGTCCCGAAGTACCTTTTGGACCCGAATTGATTTATTTCTCGGTATTCTCTCCATCACCAAACCTACCCACTACCAGCTCCATAATATCAGCAGTCAGTGCGGGTACTAAATAAACCATTATCCATGCCTTGATAAAATTCAGACTTTATGGTTCCAGTTCTTTAAAAGCACTCTTTCAGTTACAAATATGTCCATCACAACCTTGTTCTTGTCTCTAAAGTAAATTCATGACAGGGAGAGTGTGTCAGAGAAGTGATGTCGGTGGATATGTAATTCAGAGGTCCAGGTTACTGCACAAAATACGCTGTTTCAAATCTTATCTCAGATATGTCAGAACTTAAAGTCAAATGACAGGAATCGGAAATAAAAGATAATTTCACTAATATTATAATAACAGCACCAGCATTTTGTCAATACGTTTATCTATAGCACTGATGTCCTTCGGTAAAGAAATCTAGCATTATTACCGCTCTGTCTTAAGACGACTGACGTCAGACCCACAACAATGTGCTTGGCTCTAAAATGTCTGAAGGAATCACCTCACAGTAAAGGACATTTAGTGAGGTCAATAAATGCTGCCCTTACCAGCGATGCAGGCATCCCATATCATAACAATATTGAAGTTTAAACAAAGCAAAGAATGATGCAAGAGATCAGAAACAAAAAAAAAACCCGAGAATCTGCTGCAGCAACTGATCAGATTTGGCACCCTTGGGTGGAGGGGAAGATAGAATTAGCATTTCGAGTCCGCTGACCTACCTTCGTAACTGAACGCAGCTTGAAAATATTGTGATTGATGTTGTTGACAGGGATGTCTATTATGAAGGAGACAAGGGGTGAGTTGAATAGACAGAGAAAGAGAGGAATAAAAGAAAATAATCAAACAAAGGGATTGAAGATGATCAGCTGGAATGGAAATAAAAAAAACGAGATTAGTCTTCTTTATTTTTTCTCCTGTTCCCAGATTACTGAAAATCATGCCCATGTAGGGTATACATCAAAGTCCCTGTTTAAAGTGAGTTATGTCCCTTTATCTGTCTTTCCTGAGTGTGATCATCTTCCGCTTTTTATTATTGGAATGCTGGGCCAGTATGCAATTCCCTTCCCTCATTGTCGTTGAGAAAGTGTTGGTGAGCTGCCTTCCTGACCCACTGCTGTCTGTGGGCTGTAAGTAGTCAGTGCTGAGGTCCACCCGGTTTCATTTCTTTGATATTTGTAGTGAGTAATATAACTGAGCGGCTGGTTTGGCTATTTCAAAGGGCAATTCAGAGTTAAATGCGTTGCGGGACTCACATGTCAGCCCGACCAGCTGAAGGTGGTAAATTTCATTCCCTGAAGAACATTAGAGTGTCAGGTAGGATTTTCTGATAATCGGCAATGGTTTTATAGCTTCATTTGATTTTATTGAATTGAAATGCCACCATTTGTCACGGTGGGATTGGAATCCATGGTGGGGATCAGCATCCGGGTCTCTGGATTAAAAAGTTGGAGATAATACTGAGAGGACATCGCCTTGGCGGTATCTCCAAGCATCTCAACCGGCAATAGTGGTGTTGCTGTTTGTGTGGTTGTGCTCGAGGCACACTTATTCGCAAGGCTAAGGAACCATTTGGCAAAACATACCATCCTTCGTAATTTTTGAAATTATTACAACTTTAAAGTATCATAAGGGCCTTTGGCGAAAATGAGCTGGGTTCCTTGGCTAGGAGTCACAATCAGAATTCATACCAGACAGCAAATAATCAACACAGTAAATTGTATACTGTCCTTCATTGCAAAATGATTCAAGAATAGGAGTGAAACTCCTTCCTGCAGTACAACAGTGTTGTTCAGAAGGTACCTGGGGCACCGTTTACAGATTATCTCTCCTTTGTAAGGAATTATCACCTTGCCACACAGAGCCAGTGTAAAGGAGTTTCACTAGACTAATCCGTGTGGTGATGGTATCATGAGGAGACTGTGAAGGAAATAATCTGCATCACTACAAAAGAAAAAAAAGGTGATTGCATTAAAACTTGAGAGTTATGGACCAACATTCATTATTTTCAAAACAAAACATTGACAGTGTTAACTAAAACATGTGTTTTTGCATGATACATGTTTTCACATGGGCAAATATACAGGAAGAAA
>NC_057717.1:58757769-58773250 GCF_004010195.1 Chiloscyllium plagiosum | reverse complement strand
GTGAGTTGAATAGACAGAGAAAGAGAGGGATAAAAGAAAATAAGCAAACAAAGGGATTGAAGATGATCAGCTGGAATGGAAATAAAAAAACGAGATTAATCTAATTTATTTTTTCTCCTGTTCCCATATTACTGAAAATCATGCCCATGTAGGGTAGTCCAAGTTTAAACTGAGTTATGTCCCTTTATCTGTCTTCCCTGAGTGTGATCATGTTCCTTTATTTATTAATGGAATGCTGGGCCAGTATGCAATTCCCTTTCCTCATTGTCCTTGAGAAAGTGTTGGTGGGCTGCCTTCCTGACCCACTGCTGTCTGTGGGCTGTAAGTAGTCAGTGCTAAGGTCCACCCGGTTTCATTTCTTTGATGTTTGTAGTGAGTAATATAACTGAGCGGCTGGTTTGGCTATTTCAAAGGGCAATTCAGAGTCAAATGCGTTGCGGTAGTCACATGTCAGCCCGACCAGATGAAGGTGATAAATTTCATTCCTTGAAGAACATTAGAGTGTCAGGTAGGATTTTCTGATAATCGGCAATGGTTTTATAGCTTCATTAGATTTTGTTGAATTGAAATGCCACCATTTGTCACTGTGGGATTCGAATCCATGGTGGGGATCGAATCCATGGTGGGGATCAGCATCCGGGTCCCTGGATTAAAAAGTTGGAGATAATACTGAGAGGACACCGCCTTGCCGGTATCTCCAAGCATCTCAACCGGCAATAGTGGTGTTGCTGTTTGTGTGGTTGTACTTGAGGCACACTTAGTCGCAAGGCTAAGGAATCATTTGGCAAAACATACCATCCTTCGTAATTTTTGAAATTATGAGAACTTTAAAGGATCATAAGGGCCTTTGGCGAAAATGAGCTGGGTTCCTTGGCTAGGAGTCACAATCAGAATTCATACCAGACAGCAAATAATCAACACAGTAAATTGTATACTGTCCTTCATTGCAAAATGATTCAAGAATAGGAGTGAAACTCCTTCCTGCAGTACAAGAATGTTGTTCAGAAGGTACCTGGGGCACCGTTTACAGATTATCTCTCCTTTGTAAGGAATTATCACGTTGCCACACAGAGCCAGTGTAAAGGAGTTTCACTAGACTAATCCGTGTGGTGATGGCATCATGAGGAGACTGTGAAGGAAATAATCTGCATCACTACAAAAGAAAAAAAAGGTGATTGCATTAAAACTTGAGAGTTATGGACCAACACTCATTAATTTCAAAACAAATCATTGACAGTATTAAATAAATAAATGTGTTTTTGCATGATACATGTTTTCACATGGGCAAATATACAGGAAGAAAACGATTAGAAGGATGTGAGAGAAATGTATGGAAATGGGGTTAGCATGGATGGACATCTTGGTCAGCATGGACGAGTTTGGGGTGAACTGCCTGTCTCCGTTCTGTCAGATTCTACGATACTATGACATTATACTTACCTGAGTGGTACTTCATGTTGGTAAGCGAGAGTTCCAGGCTCTAAATGAACTGTCACTGCCTCAATGTATAGTTGGTGTGTGATCCTGCACTGACCTTCATGTTGTTCACAAACCTGTCAGCAGCCACACTCTGATAGAGTTCGCCATTCCCACCAACGTCTGACCTCCATACAGAACACTAGCCTGCCTTCTGGGAGGTGCCTCCTTAAGACATGGCACAAACCGTCCGCTGTCCATCCTCACTGTTAGCAAACTATGGTATCGTTAACATAACATGTGTGCACCATTAGCAATGGAGCCAAGAGGAACAACATGGACCAGTCTGACTGTGCTTCATTGGTTTGCTATTTTGGAGCATCAGTGACATCCTACTTTGTGTTACAGTCTGGAGGGGCTGAATAGCTTCTTCTCTTCATTCGTTAATGTTTCGAGGGGCTGAACGTCCTCCTTCTGGTCCCAGGGAAAAGGTTCACGGACATTATTGGGCGACCCTTGGTTCCTGCTTACCAGCGTGATGTACTGACTGAGCTAATTATCTTCCTGTGAAATAGCAGGCAGACAGTGGCATGGAAGAACACAGCAAATCAGGCAACATTGAGTTCTCCAATTTCAAATAACTTGCTTTCCCATTCCCCAACTCCTTTCCCACCTACTTCTCCTCCCTTCCAGACTCGCTACCCTACTTTCAGATTCAACTGGATTCCGTCCTCCCATCGTCCAACCCTGTATTCATCTATCCCCGCCCTGCCTCCTCCTCTCTCGTCTTGCCTCTTTTTCTGTAGCTCCCTTCCCCCACCCCAGTCCTGAAGAATATTTATCCGCACGCAGTTGACTTCTCCACCTCCTGATGCTGCCTTGCTTGCTGCGTTCTTCCAGTCTTCTGCCTGTCTACCTTTCACCCTCACAGGAACATATAGATCTTGAACTCTAGCTGTCTCACTTTTAAAGGCTTCCCATTTGCCAGAGGTCCCTTTGCCTGCAAACAAACTACTGCAATCAAACCCTGCAAGCTCCTAATTCCGTCAAATTTCACCTTACCCCAATTTAGAACTTGAATCTTTGGACCAGTTTTTTTTCCCTTCCACGTAACTACTTTAAAATTTATAGAACTATGGTCACAGGTCCCAAACTGCGCATCCACTGTCACCTCACTCACCTCTCCAGCCCTATTTCCTAAGGATAGGTCACATTTTGCCTCTTTCCGATTAGGACCATCTACATACTGCTTGAGGAAACTTTCTTGACGCACTTATGAATTCCATCTCATCAAATCACTTAATGTTCTGGCAGTCCCAATTTGGGTTATAAAAAGTAAAACTCCTGTTCCTGCAAGTCTCCCCTATCTCTCCACATATTTTTGTTCCTGTAATTACTATTGAATATTTGGGCGCCCATAGAACAACCCCAATAATGCACCATCGCCTTCTTATTTCTTAGTTACACCCACAAAGCCACCCTGATTGATCCTTTAGTTATTTCATATCTGATGTTTTGTGATACTCCCGTTAATCAGAAATGCAAGTTCCCCTCCCCTCTTTCCATTTCTGTCCTTCCTAATGCACTTTACCCTGGTACATTAAGCTGTTAATCCTATCCGACCCTTAGTCATATTTCCGTAATAGCTACACTATCTCAGTCCCACATACCTATCCACACCCGGAGTTCATCGATCTTTCCTATCACCCCTTTTGCGTTGAAATAAATGCAATTTAATCCAACAGGCATTTCTTGTTCCCCGTTTTGTTCCAGCCTGACCTGTCTTTTCACATTACAAATCCTGATTACTCTATCTCTCCAGCCTCGTACTTATCTCCCTGCTCTTGAGGATACTACTCGCTGCCAAACTCCTTTCAACTCTCTCTTGCAGCACTAGCAAAACTGGCTGCGAAGATATTGGTGCCCTATCCAGTGCATGTGCAACCTGTCCCTCTTGAACGGGTCACCTTTGTCACAGAAAAGATCCCAATGATCTAAAAATCTGAATCCCTGCCCCCGCAAAAATTATTTAGTCACATATTTATTTGCCATGTTCTCCTATTTTTAACTTCACTGGCTGATGACACTGGAAGTAATCAAGAGATTACCACGGTCGAGGTCCTGGTTTTAACTTTCCTCCTAGCTCTCTGTAATCACTCTGTAGGACCTCATTCCTATATATAACTCTGCCATTTGTGCCAACGTGCACAATGACATCTGGCTTCTCAACCTCCCCCATGAGAACGTTCTTCAGCCGCTCGGAGACATCCTGGCCTCTGACACCTGAGAGGCAACACGCCATCCAGGATTCCCGTTTGAGGCCACAGAATTTCCGATCTGTCCCCCTAACAATCGACTCGCCTACCTCTAAGACCCTGTTTATCTTTACCCTTTCCCGCTGTGCCCCAGAACCAGTTGTATTGCAAACAACCTGGCTACTGTTGCTTTCCCTTGCACGGTCATTTCCCGACACCCACCCACTCCCCCACCCCTAAAATCAGTATCCAGAATGGTATATTTGTTTTCAAGGGGAATGGCCATAGGGGATTCCTACACTCTCTGCCATCTCCCTTTGCCATTCCAAGTGGTCGCCCAGCTACTCTCTGCCTGGAACACGACAGGAAGCAAGTAATGTCTGTTGGATTAAATAGCGTTTATGTAAAGGCAACACGGCTGACAAGTAAGGCAGGTGAACTCAGGGTATGGATTTTTACATGGGACTGGGATATAACAGTCATTGCAGAAACAGGCTAAGGGAGGGACTTGGGTGTGACCACCTCACTAAAGCTCTTAGTTATGAAGTTCTCAGAATCTCGGATGACCCTGAGAGCAGCCAGCTCCAGCTCGCGAACACTTCCCATACACGTGTAGTCATCAGGGACAGTGAAAGTCTCCCTGAGCTCCCATATCCCGCAGGAAGAACATGCGACTGCCCTAATTGCCATCTCGACTGCTGTCAGACTAGCATTAAAGGGTCTTTATCTGAGCTTACCTGCACATTTTCCTGAGCTGCTGCTTACTGAAGCTTCTCGAACCTACACTGCCAATTACAGCATGTCAATCGACCATTCCACATATAGTTTTGGTTAGGGAAGGAGGGAAACATTTTTTTTATTTCAAAAATATACTTTATTCATAAAATATTTTGATGATCTGTACAATTGATGATGCAATTCATATGTGCACATTGCATTTCTTTGGATACAGAGATTAGAATTAGTCCTTCCTATATACAAGTTTGTACGTTTACCATCCATATATTTAGCTGAGCTGTCAGTGGAGCTCACTTACTGAGTGGGCCCTCTGTTCTCCTTTGGTGGACAGACATTACCGCGCATTAGAGGCAGCTGCCCCAAGATTCAGCGCGTCCCTCAACACATAGTCCTGGACATTGGAATGTGCCAGTCTGCAACACTCAGTCGGCTCAACTCCTTCAGCTGGAAGATCAACAGGTTTCAGACAGACCAAAGAGCGTCTTTGACCGAGTTGATGATCCTCCAGGCATAGTTGATGTTCGTCTCGGTGTGCGTCCGAGGGTACAGACCATAGACCATGGAGTCCTGCGTCACGGATCTGCTCGGAACGAAGCTCAACAAACATCACTGCATTCTTCTCCAGAGTTCCTTTTCATAGGCACATCCCTGAAGGAGGTGTGTAACAGTCTCGTCCCCTCCACAATCGCTTCGAGTGCTGCATGCAGTGCGGCAGACAGTCAGGGCGTGCATAAAGGATCTCACAGGCAGAGCCCTTCTCAAGAACAGACAAGCCATGTCTTGGCGCTTGTTGGAAAGTTCTGGCGATGAGGCATTCTGCTAAATGGCTTTGACAGCCTGCCCAGGGAGCCGATCAACAGGATCCGCCCTCTCCTTTTCCCAAAGGGTGTCAAGAACACTATGTGCTGACCACTTCCTGATGGACTTGTGGTCAAAGGTGTTATTCTTCAGAAATCTCTCCACGAAGGTCAGGTGATATGAAACGATCCAACAACTTGCAGCGTCAATTGCTGCGAGGTCAGGCCAATCTTTTGCAACACTGGGGACAGGTAGAATCTCATTACGTAGTGACACTTGGTGTTTGCGTACCGGGGTTCCACGCACAGCTGCACACACAGGTTGCCATCAGGGTGAGGGTGGCATTGGGAGTGTTTTCTCCCCCGTTGCCCAGATCTTTACACATCGAGTCCATCTTTGATCTCCATATAAAATGGAAGATGACCCGGGTGACTGCGATGGCACAGGTTCTGGGAATAGGCCAGACCTGTGCCACATATAACAGCAATGACAGTGCCTCACACCTGATGACCAGGTTTTTCCCGCAATGGAGAGCGACCGTTGCTTCCATCTGCCCAGTTTATGACTCAGTTTTCTGATACGCTCCTCCCAAGATTGGTACACGCCCCAGCCCCGCTGAAACAAATACCCAGCCCCTTCAGTTGGTCAGTCCTGACGGTGATGGGGATGGAGGATTGGTCGGCTCAGTTCCTGAAGAGCACGGCTTCACTTTTGCCTCGGTTTACCTTGGCCCCCAAGGCCCGTTTGAAGTGGTCACATATGCACATGAGTGGATCCAAACAGAAAACAGCGACGTCATTCATGCAGAGGGAGGCCTTAACCGTCGGACCCCGCAGCCAGGAATAGTCGGCCCTCTCAGGCTCGCATCCTTTCTGATGGACTCCGCAAATGGCTCTATGCAGCACACAAACAAGGCAGGAGAGAGATAACAGCCCTGCCTGACTCCAGATCTTCCTGGGAAGCTAACTGATTCCCACACATTGATTGAGACTGCACTGACAATGTTGGTGTAGAGCAGTCTGATGAAATGGCAGATTCCATCCTCAAAGCCCATTTTGGAGAGAACATCTCTGATATACGTATGCAATATCCTGTCAAAGACTTTCTCCTGGTCCAGTCTGATGAGACAGGTGTCCAACCTCCTCTCCTGCACATGGGCGATCGTATCCCTCAGGAGTGCGAGACTCTCAGCATGCTTCCTCTCAGCACAGGTTTGGTCAGGATGAATCACTGATCCCAGAGCAGACCTGACCTGGTTGGTGATGAACTTTGACAAGATTTTGTAATCCGCATTTAATGGTGAGATCGGTCTCCAATTTCTGATTTCCTTCCTTTCCCCCTTCCGCTTGTAGATGAGGGTGATGATGCCTTTCCTCATGGATTCACTTATAGTACCTGCCAGAAGCATACTGACATATACCTTCAGCAGATCCTGGCCAATCAAGTCCCATAGAGCAGAGTAAAGCTCAACCAGTAAGCCGTCACCTCTAGGAGTTTTATTCTTTTCAAAGGACTCGAGTTCCTTGGTCAGCTCGTCCACAAATAACAGCTGGTCCAGTCTCTACCGTGTTCTGTCATCTAAGACCTCCGTGATACAGGACAGGAACAACTGGGAGGCCGTGCTGTTGGTTTGTTTCGAGTCATACAGACTGGTATAGAAGGATTTGCTGATCCTCATGGAGTCAGCCTGAGATGACGTTTGTGAGCCATCTTCTTCCTTCTTTGTGCACCTTCTGGAAGAAGAAAATTGAGCACGTCTTGTCCTGCTCCACGGAGCGAACCTTGCACCAGAAGATTATCTTGGAGGCCTCCGTGGTAAATAGCGAGTCTTGCTGGCCCTTCACCACCTGCAGATACTCCATGATATTGACCACCAACGTCTGCAGCAGGAGCAGGTTCTGCATACTTTTCTGGAGTTGGGACAGTTTCCCTCGCCTCTCTCTCGCCTCCTGAACACCTTTGAGAATGAAGAACCTCTTGATATTCCTTATTACTGTTTCCCACCAGTTTGCTGGAGACTCAAAGAGAGGCTTCATGTTTCTCCAACCTGCGTAGTTCCTCTTGAGTTCCTCAATGTTTACAGGGGTCAGCTTTCACGGTCCCTTACCAGCCTGCTTCTCGTCTTGTAGGTGACAGCCGGCCAGCAGGAGGCAGTGGTAAAAGAATAACACCGGCTTGACGTCGGTGGATCTGATGGAGAATGTTTGGGATACAAACAAGTAATCTATCTTTGAGTGCATAGACCCGTCTCCCCGTGACAAGTATATCTACACCGTGCTCAGTCTGCAGGAGTGCTTAAGACGTCGTGCAGCTGCGCATCTTTTAGCGTTTCCATCAGGGCTCTGGAGGTGGTGTCCAGTTTACTGCCAGTGGAAGCTGTTACAGGACGGCCAACCGTTCTCTCTTACCGACAGGGGCATACACATTGATCAGTCTCAAGGGAGCATTCCTGTACATGACGTCGGTGACGAGGAGGCACCCGCCCACCACCCTCTTAAGCTCGGAGATGGTGAAATTGCCTCCTCGCAACAGGATAACCAGGCCGGAGGCCCGGTTATGGTTGCCCCCCGACCAAACCGACGGCCCATGGGCCCACAAGCTCTACGATCTCCTGTAGCTAGTGAGGTGCAGTTTCCCACATTCCTGCAGAAACAGGACATCGGCTTTAACGTTGGCCAAAGACGCCAATGTAGAAACGCATCACATAGCAGATTTAATGCTATGCACATTAATGCTGGCAATTTTATACCCATTTCAACAGTTTATGAGGTTACCAGTGTCTATTTGCTGTTGGTCCTGCGTCTCTGGGGTAGCTGTCTGCATCCCTGTAGTGTAAGCGAACTGCTGGACCCTTGCAGGGCTGAGGTAGATGTCCGACTCCATGCTGTGGACATTTCCCCGCTCTGGTGTCATCAGGCTGGGACCAAGATCCGCACAGTCCAGGTCTCTGTCTGACCACAGGGCTGTCAGAGGATCGTTGCTCCCAGTTACCTGGAGCTGTGGGGCGCTGTGCACCTACTGATTCTCACTGGGTGGGGGTTGATCTTTACCAGTCCCTCAGAGGGTTTGTCTTTTCCTGTTTCTCCCCATGGCGCTTTGTCTCTTCTTCTGGTGACGGCACTCCTTACACCCGTCCTCACCATGTGAAGAGCTGCCCATGTCCTCCTCATGCAGGTGTCGTTTCCCCCTTTATTCTGCGTTTTTGGGGACCTGGAGGGTTTCCAACTTCCTGTTTTTTACAGGAATCCACTCCTCATTCCCCTCAGTTCCCTTCTCTTCCATTACCTTTGTCTGTCCTGTAGGAGCTTGGATTGGCTGCTGCACCTCCCCGCTGGCTGCCTCCTGCTGCGCTCCAGCCTGTCCTTCCTTCTGGGTGCCACCAAACACCGTTCCCTTGCTGGTTTGTGGTGCTTTGCTGATCTTTTGCCGTCCACCTCTGGCCATCTGTGCATAGGTGGCGGCCACTCGTCTTGGGCAGGCCTTGTAACATACGTTCCCCCTCTCGGCACAATTACAGTCCTTGTCCTCTTTGCATTCCTTGGTTGGGTGTCCCTCCTGCTTGCAGTTTCGACAAATAGTCGCCTTAGAGTCCGCCGCCATGTTTCCTGACCTTCTGCAAGTTTGGCACACTTTCGGCTGCCCTGCATACATCATGTAACCTCGGCTCCCTCTGATTGCAAAGCTGGAGGGTGGGTGAAGTATGTTCCTATTGGCATCGATCCTCAGGGTTACCCTGACCTGCCGCTTTCTGGTCAAGATTCCGAAAGGGTCGACCACATCAGTGCTTTCTCCCTCGACCTGGATATATCTTCTCAAGAAGGCCAGGACATCAGCTGCTGTGACGTGGGGGTTGTACATATGAATTGTAACAACCCTACTCCTCTGTGCAGGAAGCACATACAACGGGACCGCCGACCACTTGTAGAACAGAGGCCCTTCTTCCTTCTCTTTGAACACTTTCAGGAACTGCTCGCACTGCTTCACGCTTCCGAAGGTCACATCGAAATAGCCTGCCCCAGGGAAGTCCTGCAGGCAGTACATGTTTGCTGCGTCAAACCCGCAGCACTCGAGCAGAATCTTCTTGAGGGACACAGCCCGATCGACTTGTGCACATTCCTCCACCGTCTTTACAGTAATCCTGACTGTGTGGCGAATGCCCTGGCCTGGGCTGTGAGCTGATGCTGAGGCCATAGCTCCTAGGTTGTCTGGTCCCTGATATGGCGTTAGGCTGAAACCAGCATGAGGATCCACCAAGAGCAGGTCAGTACAACCAAACCGTTGTCCAATCACAATCCAGCGATGATCTCAACTAGCTCCGACGATTATCAACTCGACACCTATTCTAATAAGAAGAGACACTTGATCCTCGACTCGTCTTGGGAAGAGCCACCTTATCGATCATGTCATCTCCTCTGCCCGAGAAGGAGGGAAACACTACCGTGATGGAATATTTAGACCTTAAGCACTCCTTGACACCAGATTCATGCGTTCCCATGGAGGATGTGTTGCTGAGGTCTTCCTTATGGTAGTGTTGGCTGCGCTGATGCAAATCTTCACCCTGACAGCCAATCGGCATTGTCACAGTCCTCTGTTCTTTGCTGTCGTTCTCATAAGAACAGACGTCACCCTTGTTTAAAAATCCGTCCACCTCAGCCTTGAAGATATTTAGTGATCCAGCCTCAACAGCCTTCACAATTTTCTACAATGGTTTCCCTCCCATTGATGTGAGACTTGGTGATCTTTAGTCCCCATGGCTTTTTTCTTAGCACTCTGCTAGAAGTTGAACTTTCGTTAGATTTTGTCCTGTTCAATCAAACCTTCTCTGTTGCCAGAGGCAAAACAAAAAAAAACACAAAGTTTAAGAGCCTGTAATCTCCTCCCTCATCTTCCACATCAGTCTAATTTGCAGTTCATCCGGATCTAGGGATTAGCCCACTTTTAGTCCTGCATCAACTTCCAATTCTTCCTAAGCAGCTGGGTCAATTTGCTCAAAGACACTTTCAGGAACTGACAGTGAATCCAGGAACTACTTCTCCAAAGCAAAGACCGATATGTCATACGTGTTTAACATACTCTCTGACTCTGTGCACAGGCTGCTTCCTCGGTCCCTAATACTATCCATTCTTTATCTTGTTACCTTCTTACCCTTAATACGCCGATAATATGTCGTGAATTCTTGAAAATATTGCCAGCTAATGATTTATCATTCCGCTTTTTGCTCTTCTACTTACTTTCTAGAGTTTATCCCCAGACGTTCGCTACTCTTCTGAGACCTCCATTTACCTTCTCACGTTAGACCTGTTTTAAGCATCTCTATCATTTTTAATTCCATTCTGAATATTTTTAGACATCCAAGGTTCTCCTGTCTTGTTTTCCTAAATTTCATTTTCAGTGTAACATGTTGTGGTGACACTGGCATCGATTCTACTTTGAGAATGTGATACCCACCCCCACGTTCTTCTGCTACAGTTTCACCCAGAAGTAACTGTACTATGGCCAGATCCTGACTTATTTGTAACACAATCTACCTCAACAGTCCAAAAATCTTTTATTTTTCGGAGCATTATCTTTTGGATTTTTCCTTAACAAGCTAAAAATGCATGAGTAACAGTCACTGGTGCGACAATGCATTCCCAATCCTGCCTGCAATAACTGACTGGCTTCATTCCCCACAGTGATGCCCAGCACTATACCGCTCATTGTTGTATCTGCTCCATGTTGATATAAGAAGCTGTCTGGATTAAATTTCAAGACATCTTCCCCGCCTTAAAAAGTTATCAATGCCCTAATGAATATTTGGAATTGAAATACCTGAATATAATGGTCCTACTATTGTAGTTACACACCTCAGAAAATTGGGTTTATATCTGCTTCTGTATTCTCTTTTATGTGGGGTTCTATAATATATCCCCAACAGTGTATCTGTAATGGTTTTGATCCTGAGCTCTACACGTTAAGCGTCATTAGAAGATCCTTCCAATGTATCGTCCCTTCTTCCTGCAGTAATTGGCTCCATAATTAACAATGCAATCCTACCTCCTCTTTTTCCCCTCTCCTGCCCTGCCTCTCGTTCTTGTGCCACAGAATATTGAGTTGTCAGCTTTGACCTCCTTCAGACACGTCTCTGTGATGGCAAAAATGCAACACTTCCACATGTCACCTTGTTTCATTATCACATCTGTCTATCTGATAATATTCCCAGCATTAATGCAAAGAACATCCAGCCTGGAATATTACACGTGGAACACTTTGTAACTCGGAGTTCATCAGTCGTTTACTGTTTGTTATCAAGCTGCATAATCCATGAAACAAAACTGTAACTCTAGAACTGTTGAATTGTAATTTCTTTTTTAATTAATGTATTCATCAAATGCAACATTCTAGAACTGAACAGTCAGCTCCACATACAATGAATCCCTGGTGATTAATTCCCTGTTCAGTGTGCAGAGGAGTCAGCCCTCAATAACGGAGAAATGAGGACTGCAGTTGCTGGAGATCAGAGTAGAAAAGTGTGGCGTTGGTAAAGCACAGCAAGTCAGGAAACAGCCCGAGGAGCTGGAGAGTGAAAACTGTGGGCAGAAGTCCTTCATCAGGAAGTCATTGCTGCCTTCACATTTTTTCCATTCCGTGATTCACATGATATTGTGAACTGTATTTGCTCGGGAGGGCAGCCCTGAAATGGATATCAGTCAACAATCAATTGGAGGTGGAGGAATAGAGGGATCTTGGGGTCTATGTACATAGATCTTTGAAGGTTGCCACTCAGGTGGATAGAGTTTGTAAGAAGGCCTATGGAGTATTATCGTTCATTAGCAGAGGGATTGAATTCAAGAGTCGTGAAGTGATGTTGCAACTGTACAGGATTTTGGTTAGGCCACATTTGGAGTACTGTGTGTAGTTCTGGTCGCCTCACTTTAGGAAAGGTGTGGAAGCTTTGGAGAGGGTGCAGAGAAGGTTTACCAGGATGTTGCCTGGAATGGAGAATAGGTCGTACGAGGATAGGTTGAGAGTGCTAGGCCTTTTCTCATTGGAATGGCGAAGGATGAGGGGTGACTTGATAGAGGTTTATAAGATGATCAGAGGAATAGATAGAGTAGACAGTCAGAAACTTTTTCCCCAGGTACAACAGAGTGTTACAAGGGGACATAAATTTAAGGTGAAGGGTGGAAGGTATGTGGGGATGTCAGGGGTGGGTTCTTTACCCAGAGAGTGGTGGGGGCATGGAATGCGTTGCCTGTGCGAGTGGCAGAGTCAGAATCATTGGCGACCTTTAAGCGGCAATTGGATAGGTACATGGATGGGTGCTTAAGCTAGGACAAATGTTCGGCACAGTATCGTGGGCCGAAGTGCCTGTTCTGTGCTGTATTGTTCAATGTTCTATGTTCTATGTTCTATTTTTTATCATGCCTCACGCATCTTATTGAATTCTTTCAACACAGAACAAAATACATTGATGAATTTAGAGCAGTGGATGTGATGTTCATGGATTTTAGCAAGTGTTTGATAAGGTTCCCCTTGGTAGGTTCATTCAGAAAGTAAGGAGGTATTTGATACAGGAAAATCTGTCTGTGCGGATATTGAATTGTCTGGCCAATAGAAGACCGAGTGTGGTAGTAAATGGACATTTTTCAACCTGGAGCTCGGTGACCAGTGGTGTTTTGCAGGGATCGGTTCTGGGACATCTGCTGTTGTTTGTGATTTTTATAAATGACATGGATGGTAAAGTGTAAGGGTGCTTTAGTAAGTTTTATGATGTAACAACGATTATTGGAGTTGTGGATAGTGTGGAGGGCTGTTGTAGGTTGTAATGAGACATTGACAGGATGCAGAGCTGGGCTGATAAATGGCAGATGGAGCTCAACCAGGATAAGTGTGGAGTGATTCATTTTGGAAAGTCGAATTTGAATGCAGAATACAGGATTAAAGGCAGGATTCTTGGCAGTGTGGAGGACCATAGGGATCTTGTGGTCCATGTCATAGCATCCTCAAAGTTGCCACCAAAGTTGATAAGATTGTTTAGACGTATGGTGTTCTGGTTAGCCGGGGGGTTGAGTTTAACAGCCACGACGTTGCGCTGCAACTCAAAAAACTCTACTGAGACGAGATGTAGAATATTTGTTCAGTTCTAGTTGCTTCATTACTGGAAAGACGATGCTTTGGAGAGGATGCTGAGGAAATTGACCAAGGTGCTGTCTGAACAGGAGGTCATGTCTGACAAAGAAAAGTTGAGTGAGCTAGGGCTTTTCTCACTGGAGCAAAGAAGAATGGGAGATGACATGATAGATGTGTTCAAGATGATGCGAGCCATAGATAGAGTGGATAGCCAGAGAATTTTCCCATGGTGGAAATGTCTATCTAGAGGGGGCATAATCTTAAGATGAATGGAGGAAGGTTTAGGTGAGATGTCAGAGGTAGGTTATTTACACAGAGGGTGGTGAGTACTGCCAGCAGCAGTACAACCAGCAGCATTAGGGATATTTAAGCGACGATTGGACCGGCACATGAGTGATAGTACAATGAAGGGTATGCAAGTTAGTCGGATCTTCGAGTAGGATAAATGGTTGGCAGGACGTCAAGGGCCGAAGGGCCTGTACTGTGCTGCACTGTTCCATGTTTCCTGTTTCACCCATCTTGTGGATTCTCATCAATTGTTTTACGTGTGAGGGAGTGATGTATATGAGATCAGGAAGCTGGGTGGGGCATTAGCCCAAAACATACAGTTTTGGAGCGTACTTTTACCTGAGAGCCAGTACAATAAGTGTGTGTGATGACATACACCAGACAGAATCCGCCAAGTTCAGTTTTTTCCGTGATCTTGACTTGCTATTTGCTGGTGTTTTCTTCAGATACAATCTGTTGGGTGACCTTTGTTTTAATCAGATGTTTGTTATGTTTCGTAAATTGGCCAAAAATAAGATGTGAGCTATGATTATTCAACCGAACTATAATCCCTGAAAACAATTAAGTTGATTCTATGTTTATGGAACTAAAATATATACTCCTGTCATGATTTTCTAACACAGAAATAAAGAACGTACATTTTATTTTATATCGAAAAAAACAACATGGTTTCTCACTATATTGGTGACCAGAATTACATATTAAATGTCAGGGTTCAAAACAATGCAATTTCACTCCAATTGTTTGAAACTGGTTGGCTTCTGAATGATTACATGTTCAGCATGAGCAAACAATTGATCAAAATAATACAATTAGCGTTCATATACATTTACATATAATCAATCAGTTTAATTTCTCACTGAAATATACAAGCTTCAGCTATTTGCCAGCAGTTTAGAAATGGTATTAATTCAGCATGCACTGTGAAAATTAAAATAAATAAATGATCACTTTAACAGTGTGTCCCTTTGTTTTCGATTCTTCAAGTTAGGCAAACAGCTGCTGTCTGTTCATCATCTCCATATCCCTTATGCTTTTGTACACCTGTACCAGATTCCCTCCTCAACCTTCCCTGCTTCAAAGAAAACGCGAGCAAATTGAGCCTTCCCCAGTCATAGTTTGAGTAGTCACTTGTCTTATTACGTGCATCATCCCACATTTATCAGTGTTAAATTTAATCAGCCATTTATCTGTCGATTTGTACACCTGTACCAGATTCCCTCCTCAACCTTCCCTGCTGCAAAGAAAACGCGAGCAAATTTAGCCTTCCCCACTCATAGTTTGAGTACTCACTTGTCTTATTACATGCATCATCCCACATTTATCAGTGTTAAATTTCATCAGCCAGTTATCTGTCTATCTGAATAATCTCTTTAATCTTCCTGTAGTCTAGCATTTTCCTCCTCACTGTGAACCACACCGCTCATCTTTGTGTTATCCACATGTTTTATAATTACACTGCCCCCTATCTTCCATATTGTTACCATCATCATTTATGAATATCATATACAAACCATGATTTCCGTCCTGTTCTCCAGGTGTTATTTGTAGGAAGATTTGAGAATTCCAGTCTCTTGCTTTTCCTATTTTGGTGAACTTATGAGTGATGTAGTCCAGATCTTTTATGAGGGTGCCACAAATAGCATTTTCGACACAGAGTTGAATTCACATTTTACACTCTGTCCCTCTACAGCGTTTTTCATAAAGCATTAACTAATTTAGGATGAAGTAGGGTTTTGCACCTTGCGCTGGAAGATTAGCATTTTGCGTGGCACTGTGCTTTGTAACATACCCTGCAATTGCCAGAGCTGAAGAAATTATTCATCTGCAGGATGGACATGGACTCATTCATTGTTTGGTTAAATCAGTTAGCG
>NC_057717.1:58749753-58757348 GCF_004010195.1 Chiloscyllium plagiosum | reverse complement strand
GTGGTGAGTACTGCCAGCAGCAGTAGAGCCAGCAGCATTAGGGATATTTAAGCGACGATTGAACCGGCACATGAATGATAGTACAATGAAGGTTATGCAAGTTAGTCGGATCTTCGAGTAGGATAAAAGTTTGGCAGGACGTCAAGGGCCGAAGGGCCTGTATTGTGCTGCACTGTTCCGTGTTTCCTGTTTCACCCATCCTGATTCTCATCAATTGTTTTACGTGTGAGGGAGTGATGTATATGAGATCAGGAAGCTGGGTGGGGCATTAGCCCAAAACATCCAGTATTGGAGCGTACTGTTACCTGAGAGCCAGTACAATATGTGTGTGTGTGATGACATACACCAGCCAGAATCCGCCAAGTTCAGTTATTAACGTGATCTTGACTTGCTATTTGCTGGTGTTTTCTTCAGATACAATCTGTTGGGTGACCCTTGTTTTAATCAGATGTTTGTTATGTTTCGTAAATTGGTCAAAAATAAGATGTGAGCTATGATTATTCAACCGAACTATAATCCGTGAAAACAATTAAGTTGATTCTATGTTTATGGAACTAAAATATATACTCCTGTCATGATTTTCTAACACAGAAATAAAGAACGTACATTTTATTTTATATCGAAAAAAACACATGGTTTCTAAATATGTTTGTGACCAAAAATACATATTCAATGTCAGGATTCAAAACAATGCAATTTCACTCCAATTGTTTGAAACTGGTTGGCTTCTGAATGATTACATGTTCAGCATGAGCAAACGATTGAACAAAATAATACAATTAGCGTTCTTATACATTTACATATAATCAATCAGTTTAATTTCTCACTGAAATATACAAGCTTCAACTATTTGCCAGCAGTTTAGAAATGGTATTAATTCAGCATGCACTGTGAAACTTAAAATAAATAAATGATCAGTTTAACAGTGTGTCCCTTTGTTTTCGATTCTTCAAGTTAGGCAAACAGCTGCTGTCTGTTCATCATCTCCATACCCCTTATGCTTTTGTACACCTGTACCAGATTCCCTCCTCAACCTTCCCTGCTGCAAAGAAAACGCGAGCAAATTGAGCCTTCCCCACTCATAGTTTGAGTACTCACTTGTCTAATTATGTGCATCATCCAACATTTATCAGTGTTAAATTTCATCAGCCATTTATCTGTCTATCTGAATAATCTGTTTAATCTTCCTGTAGTCTAGCACTTTCCTCCTCACTGTGAACCACACCGCTCATCTTTGCGTTATCCACATGTTTTATAATTACACTGCCCCCTATCTTCCATATTGTCACCATCATCATTTATGAATATCATATACAAACCCTGATTTCCGTCCTGTTCTCCAGGTGTTATTTATAGGAAGATTTGAGAATTCCAGTCTCTTGCTTTTCCTATTTTGGTGAACTTATGAGTGATGTAGTTCAGATCTTTTATGAGGGTGCCACAAATAGCATTTTCGACACAGAGTTGAATTCATATTTTACACTCTGTCCCTCTACAGCGTTTTTCATAAAGCGTTAACTAATTTAGGATGAAGTAGGGTTTTGCACCTTGCGCTGGAAGATTAGCATTTTGCGTGGCACTGTGCTTTGTAACATACCCTGCAATTGCCAGAGCTGAAAAAAAATTTCATCTGCAGGATGGACATGGACTCATTCATTGTTTGGTTAAATCAGTTAGCGTGATGAGGATAAATATTCAATTAAATGCTTTGTTATGGACAAACTGAAAGAGAGCAAATCATATTCTCATGTCTACCTTGAATTGGAAGCAAATACATACCATAAAAATATTCAAAAATTTTGAAGCACCGCACTAGAGGAGACAAAAAAACATGTCTGCTCTTGGTGGAGATATCGAAATGTACATTACATGTACAATGTAAACAAGAATCAAATGATAGAAAACAATGTACAAGAAATCTTTTCTTAATTTTCAATTGAAACCAGATCTCGATTTTCCTGAACAGTGATGTTTTCTCACCCAATCTCACTTCCCCCAAAACAAGCTTTTCCCTGTTACTAAAACTTCATCTGCCATTCGTCCTTCTTCCTAATCTTTCCTTACAAGCCTACATCGCCTGCACTATTTCTTCTGCTGGTACATTCTCTCCCACTGACGATCTCCCTTCACATCCTTCTGCCGCTCTCACTGTAAGTTACACCAGTTACTCCAACTTCTTCTGGCCATCCCTTTCCCTTTTTGCCTTCCAACTTGGATAATGGGAGCTGCTGGCGTCTGTGCTGCTATTGGTCATCAGTGAATAATGAGATTGAGATGATCAATGTCCAGTAGGAACAGACAATAGTGTGTATCTGTCACTGTCTGATGCACCGTAAACATGGTGGTTTTGTTCCCCATAGCACAGAGTGGAGTGTCACAGGGCTTAAACAAACAGCCTCATCACAAATTGGACAAACCTATCCTCAGAATCAGAAGTCCATGTATCAGTTTTCCTTTATTATTTTAACTGATTTTCCAATGTCATTTTGAGTGAGATCAGAGTAACTCTCCTTTCATCAAATTAGTATTTAGCTCATGTGGCATCAGGGACACTCAGTAAACTGTGGTCAATGTGAACCGAAGGAAATTCTGTGCTGGTAATTTCTTCACTTTACAATTACACCTTCCCCAGAGCTATTGGGAATGATAAGTAAACTCTGTCCTTGCTAGTGCCCTCCAAAACCATGGATAAATTTGTCCTGTCAATAACATCAAGACATATTATGTTTTTACAGTTTGGTCAAAACTCTCAGAAAGATTAGAGCTTGCAGATTGAGTGCCACCCCAAAGAAATCAGTACGGTTTAATAAGATTATGATCCCGATTATTTTCAATTAGTTACTTTCTGTGGACTGATCGTGCAATGTCAGTGCCACTGAGAGCAGCATTTTCTCTGTCCAACAACATCGTATCACATTGGGTCAAGGCTGCAGAACTCCACAATTCTAATTTATTCCCAAGCTCATTCGCCATGCTCACCAGATGTAGTCGGCCCCCGAATTTGCAACAATGTAGAGATACCCATGATACTCTGGATGCCTCCTGTCCTCTCACACCATGCCCTCCCCCAACTCGACCTCCTGTCCTATATTCAACATCCCTCCTGAACTTCCACCCTCTGATACTGAATGTTCTGAACTCAGCAAGTCTCTGAACTTTGCGTCTCCGTACCACCACCTTAATGATTTTTGGGCTCTACATGATGTTGAACTGTTCTTCTGCTGCTTCTCCTCAATGAACATTATTTTGGACAAGATTCTTCTCCCATTCCAATAGACCCCGTCACGCAGCTCCAACACTCTCTCTACACCTGGAACCCTCCCTCTACCCTTTTATCTGAACTCAATCTGTTCATTAAGAACTCTCGACGTGACATTGGCTGTCTTCATTTCTCTTCTCCCCCCTCTCCGAATCCAACCTATCACCCTCTGAACTAACTGCACTCCATGTGCTTATATTAAACCCTGACTGTGTTATTCAGCCTGTGCTGTTAAGGGTGGCGCTGCTGTCGTCTGGTGGACTAGCATCTACATTGCAAAGACTGAGCACCCGCACTCAGATATCTCCTCCTATCTTCCCCTGGACCATGACCCCAACATGGCACATCAGGCCATTGTCTCAATTACGAAAATTGACCACATTCAATCTGGAGATTCCCGCCCCACTTGACCCCTTCCCCCTTAACTGCCTCACGCTGATGGCTGTCTGATAGCAGAGCTCGCTTCCATCTCTTCCTGAAAATCCACAAACCGAACTGCCTGAGCAGACCCATTGCTTCAACCTGCACCTGCCACACAGAGGGGTGCATGGATAAACACGTGGCCCCGTTCTACCTGTTTCTTCATGGAGTACAAAGACCATTCCTTGTTCCAGTTCGATTCCAGCCCCTATCCACCGCTCTTTCTCTGATACAAATATGTTACCATCGCTGCTGCTTCTCTCTCTTGTCCTGAATTAGAAACGTTCATTCATTTCACTTTGAATTTTGCTCCCACCCTCACTTTCACCTGATCTACCTGTGACTCCTCCCTTCCTTTCCCCGACATCTCTGCTTCCAATTCTAGGGATAGACCAACCACTGATATTCAGTATTAACCCACCAACTCCTAAAGCTGTCTGGAGAAGACATCCTCAAACCCTGTTTCCTGAAAAGACTCCAATCCATTCTCTCAGTTTATCCATCTCCACCGCATTTCTTCTGATGATGCCAAATTCAACATGGACGCCTTTTAAATGCTCACAATGTTCCTCAAATAAAGATTCCCCGGTACTGTTGTCAAGAGGGTCCTCAACCGGGTCTGACTCATTTCCTGCACGTCCAGCCTCCCCCTCCACTTCCCTGCTGCTGCAGACTTCCCCTTGTCCTTACCTACCATCCCACCAGCATTCACATGCAGAGGACCATCAGCCGCATACCCCCCCACTCAAGTGAGATGCCACCATCAGACACATACTTGCCTCCCCTCCCTTGTCCGCCTTCTGCAAGGACCAATCCCTGCAGAACACATCTGTCCGCTCTTTATTCACTCCCCAAACCTCTCCACACCCCCCACCGCATGTCCACTTTACTTTCCCTTGCCGAAGGTGCAACACTTCTCCATTTACTGCCCACTCCTCATTATCCAAGGGCCCAACCTTACCTTCCAGGTGAAGCAGCACCTTACCAACATTTGTGACAATCTAGCCCACTACATTCGCTGCTGAAAATGTGGTCGCCTTTACATCGAGGAAGTGAATAGTAGGCTAGTTGGCTACTTCGCAGAACATCTATGCTGAACGTCTGCAAAAGACATGAGCTTCCAGTTGCCTGCCTGTGTAATACCCTATCCTGTTTACTGGCCATTATCTCCGTGTCAGGCTTGCTGCAATGTTATAGGAAAGCTCTGCGCAATCTGGAAGAACAACACATCATTTTCTAAGTACGGACCCTGCAGCACTTCAGACTCAAAATCAAGTTCAATAATTTTAGGGCCTGAACTTCCCAATATCCTTTCCCCCTACCCATACAACAGGCCTAGTTCTCACATAATCTTCCATTACTCACCCTCTATTGTTAGCTACTAATAGTTTCCATTAACAGCTATCCAGCCTATTCTGCATATTAACAACATTTTCCGAGCTACCTTCAGTTCTGAGGAAGTGTCACTGGACCCGAAACGTAAACACTGATTGCTCTGTACCGAAGCTGCCAGACCTGCTGAGCTTTTGCAGCAACGTCTACGTTTGTTCCAACATGTTCATGGCAAATTCTCACGATGCAATACGTCAACGATATTTAGAGCGCTGTCAAACATAGGAACTTTGTATTTTCTCATTTGATGCCATAACAAATTATTTGAGATTCAACTGAGATAACGGTTTTGCTGTTATCATTCAGATCAGACACTTTGTCACAGTTCCGAAAGAAAAAGAAATCGAAAGAACTGAAGCAAAACTTCGCAGGTCAGATAACGTCTGAGCAGAGATGCACAGACTTAACCTTTGATTCCAATATGACTTTTCAGAACAGTGTCTCATCATATTCGATATGTTAACTCTGTTTCTATCCACAGATACGTCCTTATCTGTTGCATTTCTCCACCATTTTCAGTTTGTATTTCATATTTCCATATCATTATATTTCATGTTTCGTGTCAGGTCTACATGTTGAATTTGGTTATATTTGGACAATTTGGTCCTTTCCTATTCCTATTATATTTGGTGCGTCTGTGACACTTGTATTACTGCTGAAGTCTGTTTCTTTTTGAAGTTTCAAATGAAACAAAATCTTTTTAAGAATATCCTGCAAATCTCATGAAATCCACTTTGTTTGAAAATACATTTTAGAGGCAGTTGAACTTCATGAACTAATAGAATAGATTATTGATGATGGAACACTCTGTGTCCTTCATTGGAAATGCTTATCTCCCCACTCTCCAAAACCTTTCAATATATATCACCTAATTATAACAGCAAAGGTGATGAAAACTCAGTCCATCGTGTCTTCCAGCTTGGAATGAGCTGTACCTGTACTGCTGTTCTCCTGTACTGTCCCCATTACCCTTCACATTTTGCTGTCAGTGTCTGTTTTTAATACAAGTATCCTGTCCACATGTAAGCAATAATATCAATCTCTACAAAAAAAAACAGAAATTGGTGGGAAAGCTCAGCAGAACTGGTGTATTTGTGAAGCGAAATCGAAATGAATGTTTCAGTTCCGGTGACCCTTCCTCAAGCTGTATTCCCATTAATTAAATGATGTGTATAAAAATATAGTTCATTTTATCACATTTAAAATTATCATGTTCAGTTTACATTGCCATTCAGCATTGCATCTCCCAAACGTGGTCTGTTTCCTTGTGCATAATGTTTAATTCTATCTGTCAGAGAGAGTGATCATGATTGGGGAATATCATTGCACTCCCCATGCAGACTCCCCATGGCTTTCAGTTGCCAATATACAGAGCAATGGGAGACAGGCAGTTCCAAAATAGTTCGCAAGAGAAACAAGACAGTCAGTCAAATAGAGAGAAAGGAAAGCCATTGCACCGATTTCATTCCATCTCCCAGCCAATGTCATATTCATTTCAACCTGACTCATTAATTCATAGGTCTTGATGAATAAGTTCATTGTACTTATCACTTTTGGTTTTGGACTGAGGCTGAAAAGCGTACAAATTACTGCTTCACAACAAATAAAACTGCATTAAAATGTTTGTCAATTTATATAAATAAATTACTGAAGCAAATTCAGTATGGGAGTTCCAAAGTTGCCTTATTAGAGCAGCGAGAGGAACATTCAGAAAAGTCCACACTTCCTAATCCCATATACAGTAGCAGGCTTTGTTTTGTGAGAAGTGGAGGCACGTGGTAATAAACAAGAAAACAGAGATTAAAAAATGTGTTGCTGGAAAAGCGCAGCAGGTCAGGCAGCATCCAAGGAGTAGGAGAATCGACGTTTTGGGCATAAGCCCTTCTTCAGGAATGAGGAGGGTGTGCCAGGCAGGCTAAGATAAAAGGTAGGGAGAAGGGACTTGGGGGAGGGGCGTTGGGAATACGATAGGTGGAAGGAGGTTAAGGTGAGGGATGATAGGCTGGAGAGAGGGTGGGGACGGAGAGGTCGGGAAGACGTTTGCAGGTCAAGAAGGCGGTGCTGAGTCTGAGAGTTAAACACCTCTGGGACACCCGCACCAACCAACCCAACCGCTCCGTGGCTGAATACTTTAACTCTCCCTCCCACTCCGCCAAGGACATACAGGTCCTTGGCCTCCTCCATCGCCAGACCATGGCAACACGACGCCTGGAGGAAAAGCGACTCATTTTCCGCCTAGGAACCCTAGAACCACAAGGGATGAATGCAGATTTCTCTAGTTTCCTCATTTCCCCTCCTCCCACCTTTTCTCAATCCCAACCCTCGGACTCAGCACCGCCTTCTCGATGTGCAATCTTCTTCCCGACCTCTTCACCCTCACCCCCTCTTCGGCCTATCACCTTCACCTTAACCTCCGTCCACCTATCGCATTCCCAACGCCCCTCCCCAAGTCCCTCCTACCTACCTTTTATCTTAGCCTGCCTGGCACACCCTCCTCATTCCTGAAGAAGGGCTTATGCCCGAA
>NC_057717.1:58741646-58749682 GCF_004010195.1 Chiloscyllium plagiosum | reverse complement strand
AGCAAGATCGACGTTAGCACGTTTAATATTATTTGAAGTTAGAGAGGTTAATTCATCAGTATAATGCAGGAGCTTGCAGGAGATAATTATCTGGGTGGGAGAGATCTTTGATTTTGACAGACTATCTGCGACAATGAGAAGTATAAATGGTGTCCATGGATGGGATGTTGGCTTCTGTGATGTTGTGGGCTGTGCACACAACTTTCTGTAGGTTCTCATGATCTTGGGCAGGACAGTTACCATGTCAGACGATTATGGACTCGAATAGAATGCTTTCCGTTGCCAGTATACAGAACACTGGGAGACAGGCAGCTCCAAAATAGTTCACGAGAGAAACAGGACAGTCAGTCAAAGAAAGAAAGGAAACTAACAGTCACATGGACAGCGAGAAGGGGAGAGAGTAAACTCAGAGGGACAAACAGAAAACAGAGAAAAGGAAAACACAGGGAAACAGAATGAGAGAAACAGTGATGGACAAAGGATTTGGGGAGCTGGGGTTGGTGGGCGGGGGGGGTCGCACAGAGCTGGGGGTGGGGATCATGAGAAGCTGGAGGTGAGGACTGGAGGGAGCTCAGACTGAGGATCAGAGGGAGCTGGAGAGTGGGAGGTGAGGATTTATTGTCACCTGTAACAAATGTACAGGCAGATGATAATAAGCAAGGATGTACAGAACAATGGCTGTAAAACATGTCTGAGAGGCATTAGGTTACGTTGCACAGAGCGTGCGCTAGGCGAGATCAACATAAAAAGATCAGCAATATCTGAGACTAGAGAGTCTATTCATCAGTCTGACAACAGCTGGGAAGAAGCTGTTCCTGAACCTGCTGTTGTGTGTGTTCAAGCTTCTGTATCGTCGAGCCCGATGGAAGAGGTTGTGGGAGATCTTTACCGGGGTTTGATGAGCCTTTGATAATGTTAGAACAAAGAACAAAGAAAATTACAGAACAGGAACAGGCCCTTTGGCCATCCAAGCTTGTTCCAATTCAGATCCTCTGTCTAAACCTGTCGCCTATTTTCTGTGGGTCTGTACGCCTTTGCTCCCTGCCCATTCATGTATCTGTCCAGAAAAACTATCTTAAATGGCGCTATCGTACCCACCTCTACCACCTCCGCTGGCAACGCATTCCAGGCACCCATCACCCTCTGTGTAAAGAACTTGCCATGCAAGTCACCAATAAACTTTTCCCCTCTCAATTTGAACTCGTGAGTTCTGGTAATTAAATCCCCTACTCTGGGGAAAAGCTTCTTAATAACCACCCTGTCTACACCTCTCATAATTTTGTAGACTTCAATCAGGTCCTCTGTCGTCTTTCTAATGAAAATAATCATAGTCTACTCAAGATCTTTTCACAGCTAGCGTCCTTCATACCAGACAATATCCTGGTGAATGTCCTCTGCACCAATTTCCAAAGCATCGACATCCTTTTGGTTATGTGATGACCAGAACTCGAAGCAATATTCCAATTGTGGCTGAAATAAAGTCTTATACTCTGTGACATGTTCTGCTAACGCTTGTTCTCAATACCCCGTCCAATGAAGGAAAGCATACCATATGCCTTCTTGACCACTCCACTGACCTGCGTTGCCACTTTCAGGGAGCAATGGACCTGAACATCCGGATCTCTCTGCACGTCAATTTTCCCCAGGGTGTTTCCGCATACTGTATAGTTACGCTTGAATTTGATATTCCAATATGCATCACCTCCCATTTTAACGGATTGAACTCTACCTGCAATTTCTCTGCCCAACTCTCCAATCTATCTATATTCAGCTGTATTCTCTTACAGTCCTCTTGACTACCTACTTCTCCACTAATCTTCGTGTCATCTGCAAACTTGCTAATCAGACCACCAATACGTTCCAATAAAGTCTTATACTCTGTGACATGTTCTGCTAACGCTTGTTCTCAATACCCCGTCCAATGAAGGAAAGCATACCATATGCCTTCTTGACCACTCCACTGACCTGCATTGCCACTTTCAGGGACCAATGGACCTGAACATCCGGATCTCTCTGCACATCAATTTTCCCCAGGGTGTTTCCGCATACTGTATAGTTACGCTTGAATTTGATATTCCAATATGCATCACCTCCCATTTGAACGGATTGAAATCTACATGCAATTTCTCTGCCCAACTCTCCAATCTATCTATATTCAGCTGTATTCTCTTACAGTCCTCTTTACTACCTACTTCTCCACTAATCTTCGTGTCATCTGCAAACTTGCTAATCAGACCACCAATACGTTCCTCCAAATCATTTACATGTATCATAAACAACAGTGGTCCCAGCACAGATCCCTGTGGAACACCACTGGTCACAGTTCTCCATTTGAGAACCTCCCTTCTCCTACTACTCTCTGTCTCGTTGTGCCCAGCCACTTCTTTATCCACATAGCTAGCACACTCTGGAACCCATGCCACCTCGTTTTCTCCATAACCCTAACATGGGAAACCTTATCAACCGCCCTGTAGAAGTAAATGTATATGACATCTAGAAAGGGTCAGTTCGACTCGAAACGTCAGCTCTTTACTCTCCTTACAGATGCTGCTAGACCTGCTGAGATTTTCCAGCATTTCCTCTTCTGACATCTACAGCCCTTCCCTCATCAGTCAACTTTGTCACTTTCTCAAAGAATTCTATGAAGTTGGTAAGACATTACCTTCCCCGCGCAAGACCACGTTGCCTATCACTGATAAACCGATTTTCTTCCGAATGAGAATAGATCCTATCCCTCAGTATCTTCTCCAGCAGCTTCCCTACACCTGACGTCATGTTCTCCGATCTATAATTAACTGGAATATCCCTGATACCCTTCTTAAACAAAGGGATTAGCAATTCTCCAGTCCTCCGGGATCTCATTGTGTTCAAGGATGCTACAAAGATATCTGTTAAAGCCCCAGCTATTTCCTCCCTCACTTCCCTAAGTAATCTGGGACAGATGTTAGCAACCTTTCTGCGGCAACGAGCCGTCCAAATTGAGTCAATGGTTGGGAGTTTGGGGTCCGTGATGGCGTGGGCGTTGCACACAACCTTCTGTAGTTTCTAACGGTCCTGAAAAGAGCAGTTGACTTATTCGGCCGTTATGCACCCAGACAATAGGCTATCAATGGTGCATTTGTAGAAATAGTGCATGCTGATTTTCCTGAGCCACCTGAGGAAGGAGAGGCATTTGTGGACCTTCTTGACTGTCACACTTATTTGAGAAGTCTAGGACAGGTTGTCAGTTATCATCACTCCGAGGAACCTGACACTCTGCACTCTCTCAACTATCGGTGTAAATGGGAGTGTGTTCCCCTCGTTTCTTTCTGAAGTCAATGATCAGTTCTTTACTATCGCTGAATTTCAAAGAGAGGTTGTTATCATTACACCACGCCACCAAATGCTCTATCTCCGTTCTATGTCCTGAGACTTCGTTGTTTGATATTCGTCCTGCTATGGTGGTGTCAGCAGCGAACGTGTAGATGGCGTTTGTTTGAAATTTGGCAGCACAGCCATGGGTGTACAGGAAGTACAGTTGGGGGCTGAGGACACAAACGTGGATGTACAGTGAGTCCAGTAGAGGTCTGAGGACATAGCTGTGGGTATACAGGGAGGATGGAAAAGTGTTGAGTACACAGCCATGGGTGTACAGTGAGTACAGTAGGGGGCTGAGGGCACAGCCCTGGGTGTACAGTGAGTACAGTAGGGGCTGAGGACACAGCCGTGGGTGTATGGGCAGTACGGTAGGGGCTGAGGACACAGCCGTGGGTGTACAGGAAGTACAGTTGGGGGCTGAGGTTACAAATGTGGATGTACAGTGAGTACAGTTAGGGGTCTGAGGACACAGCTGTGGGTATGCAACGTGGATGGTAAATGGTTGAGGACACCACCATGGTTGTACAGGGAGTACAGTAGGGGGCTGAGGGCACAGCCAGGGGTGTACAGTGTGTACGGTGTGGGGATAAGGGCACAGCCGTGGGTGTATGGGGAGTACAGTAGGGGATTGAGGACATATCCTTCTGGAACTCCTATGTTGAGTGTCATTGTAGAGGATGTGCAGTTACCTGTCTTCACTCATAGTGATGTATGTGTCAGAAAGCTGAGGATCCAGTGGCAGAGGGAGGAGATGAGACTATGGTCATGGTGTTTTGTGATCAGTCTGGAGGGGATATTGATGTTGAAGATGAAGCTGTACTCAATAAGCAGCAGCATGATGTAGGTGCCTTTGTTGTCCAGATGTCCGAGGGATGAGTGCAGGGTTTGGGATATGATATCCATTGTGGACCCATTTCATTAGTCAGCAAATTATTCGGGATTTGGGCAGGCTGGGAGACTGGAGGTGGTGTGGATCATAACCAGTCTCTTGAATCACTTCGGAGCCACTGGGCGGTAATCATTAAAGTAAGTTGCATGAGCTTTCTCACTTACTTTCTTCACCTTCTTGAAGCAGGTTGGGACGTCGGCTTCAGGGGGGAGCAGCTGAAGATGTATGTAATTACCTCTTCCGGTTGGTCCACACAGGATCTGAGTGCTCAGCCCGGAACATCAACCAAGCCTATCACTTTCCTTGATTTGACTCGCAGGAAGACTTATCATGCCTGCAGCGGTGACAAAGGGCGCAGGTGCATCCGAGGTTGTCGGGCCAGATTACAACCTAACAGTCACACAGTTATTCATCATAGCCAACCACTCCCCCATCTCCCTCCGTCGTCATCAAGACACAGTGACATTGGTCGATGTGAGCGCCACACTGTTAGTGTCGAGATAGAGAGACATCAATAGACTGGGATTGTGCACCATTAAGTCCTGTGTCACCATAATGGGGTAAATTCACAACAAAAGGGGCGAAGCATGTGCTCCTACTGAGTGTCAGTGGCGCAGAAGAGTAAAGATTTTTCAGGTATAATTCCAATCAATCCACTGTTAACCTGAATGGAGTCAACACCTAGAGTGTTGTCCTTTGTAGATGGTAGACAGTCCTTCGGGAACTCAGGAAACATCTTATACAAGAACCACCTGGACCAAGGATTGAGGGAAGTTTTGCTAAGTTTGCAGTTGATACAATAATGGCTGGATGGGCAAATGATATAGAGGAAGTGGGGAGGCTGCAGGAAGACTTGGACAGTTTAGGACTGTGAGAAAACACGTGGCTGATGGAACGTAATATGGGAACGTATGAAATTATGGACTTAAGTAGGCGGAATAGAGGCAGACACTATGTTCTAATAGGATCCACTAAATCTGAAGCACAAAACGATTTTGAAGCATTCGTACTGTCTTATGTTTAATGCGCAGGTTCAGTTGGCAGTTTGGAAAGCAAATGCAATGTTAGCATTCATTTCAAGAGAGTTTGAAGAGACATACTGCTAAGAATGTAATGGACTATGTTGAAGGTGATCCATCCTGGGGATGATAGCTTGCCATATGAGCAGCACTTGAGGGCTCTTTTATCCATATTCGATCGAATTTAGAAGAATGGGAGACGAGGCATCTGATAGAAACTGATCGATTACTGCAAAGATTGATACAGTCAACAATTAGAAGACATTGCCACTTGTCATAGACACTATGACAAAATAGCACAGTTTCAGAGTGAAGGGATAGGCTGAATGACCTAAATCTATTGCTATATCTCATGCCCTTATGATCATATGGTCTACTATTCAGTGCAGAATTGTAAGTCTCTGACCTGTTCCTGTAATCATGGTATTTATATGTTGTTTTGCCTTCACATTCTGGTCAATGTTAACACCTGTGATACGGACGGTGGGAGGATTCAATGTCGGCCAGTAGTCCATTAATATTTTCAATATGAGCTCCTATCTCGTGAGTCTCATCTGGCGGGAGCACATTGTCTCTATGATCGATTGTCATTTTCAGTCTGGCATTTTTGAAGAATCGATCCTGCTACCCCAGTATTGTTAGATTTATCAAAACGGTGCAATTTATCACAAAACTCAGCAACAATATGTCATCGAATACTGAACACCCTTCTAATAACAGAAAGGTCTAAAATGTTCAATATTGAAAACACTGATTTCTTGTTCGTGTTCAAACGAGATAACCTGTCCCATCGAGATGATCAACTTGGAACTAATGGTACAAAATCTTTTTTGGATGGGCCCAGCATTTCTTGCCCGTCCCTAGTTGCCCCCTTGAGAAGGTGGTGCCGAACTGACTTCTCGAACTGCTGCAATCCACCTGCTGTGTGTTGACCCACTCGTGATTAAGGAGGGAATACCAGGGTTTTGACCCAGCAACAATGAAGGAACGGCAATCTATTTCCAAATCATGATGTTAACTGGTTTGGAGGGGAATTTGAAGGTGGTGGTGTCCCCAAAAGTCTACTGCCCTTGTCATTCCAGATGGAAGTGTACGTGAAATTAGAAGGAGCTGTCTGAGAATCTTTGAGGAATTTCTCCATTGTGTCTTGTAGATAGTACACACTGCTGCTTCTGAGCGACCTTGGTGAAGGGACTGAATTCTTGTGGATGTGGTGCAAATCACATGGGTTGTTTTGTCCTGGATGGTGCCAAGCTTCTTTAGTGTTGTTGGAGATGCACTCATTCAGGTAAGTGAGAATATTCCATCTCATTCCTGACTTGTGCCTTGTATGGACAGGCTTTGGGTAGTCAGGAGGTGAGTTTCTCGTGCAGTATTCCTAGCCTCTGATTTGCAATTATATTCATGTGGCGAGTCCAGTTGAGTTTCTGGTCAATGCCCCCCCCCCTCCCCCCCCCGCCCAGGATATTGATAGTAGGGGGGGTAGTTAGTGATGATACTGCTGCTGAATACAAAGTGGTTATATTGTTTCTTATTGGTGATAGTCATTGTCAGATTTTTATGGCGCAAATGTTACTTGGCACTTGCTAGCCCAAGCCTGGATATTGTCCAGATCATGTTGCTTTGGGCATGGACTGCTTCCGCATCTGAGCATTTGCGAATGGTGCTGAACATTGTGGAGTCATCATCGAATATCCCCACTTCTGACCTTATGATGGAAGGAAAGTCATTGTTGAAGCAGCTGAAGATGTTTGGACCCAGGACATCATCCTAACGGACTACTGCAGAGATGTTCTGGAGCTGAGATTACTGACCTTCAACAACAATGACCATCTTCTTATCTGTCAGGTATGACTCCAACAATGCAGTGTTGGTCCGGTATACCATCTTTGCTTGGCGTCCTTGATGTCACATTTGGCAGAATGCAGCCTTGATGTCAAGGGCTGGAATTCAGTTCCCTTTTCTATGTTTGAACCAAGGCTGTGACGAGTTCAGGAGCTGAGTGACCCTGGCAAAACCCAAACTGGGCATCACTGAGCAGGTTAGTTTTGAGCAGGTGCGGCGTGATAGCACTGTTGATGACACCTTCCATCATTTGACTGATGATGGAAAGTATACTGATAAGGCGGCATTTGGACGGGTTGAATATGTCCTGCGTTTTATGTACAGAACATATCTGAGCGGTTTTTCCCCATTGTCGGTTTGTAAACATACTGGAGCAGCTTGGCGAGGGAAGAGGGAAATTCTGGAGCACAAGCCTTCAGGACTATTGCCGGCATGTTATCAGGGCCCATAGCCTTTGCAATATCCAGTACCTTCAACCATTTCTGAATATCAGTTAATCTCATTTGCTGAAGACTGCTACCTGTCATGACGGGGACCACGGGAGGTGTCCGAAATGGATCATTCACTCAAAACTTCTATCTTTTGCACTGATGTTCTGGGCTCTTCCATCATTGAGGATGGGGATATTTGTTGAGACTCCTACTCCAGTGAGTTGCTTATTGGTCCACCACTATTCACGATCGGATTAGCAGGACAGCAGAACTGAAATCTGATGCATTGGTTCTGGGATCGCTAAGCTCTGTCTGTCCTTTGCTGTTTATGCTATCTGGAATGCAATTATTTCTGTTTGGAAGCTTCAGCAGATTAACATTTTATCGTTTTATATTCCTGGTTCTGCTCCTGGCATGCCATCATGCACTCTCCATTGAAACACAGTTAATTCTCTGGTTTGATGCTGATGTTTGAACGGGTGGGGGGGGAGGGGG
>NC_057717.1:58713315-58738699 GCF_004010195.1 Chiloscyllium plagiosum | reverse complement strand
GGGTAACAGACCAGAGACAACAACTCTGTTCGTTCTAACTCTGAGCTTCCAACCTAGCTCCCTGAAAGCCTGTCTAACATCCTCGGCACTCCTCCTACCTATGCCGTTGGTGCAAATATGGACCACGACTTCGGGCTGGTCCCCCTCCCCCTCCAGGACCCGGGAAACACGATCAGAGACATCACGTACCCTTGCACCTGGGAGGCAACATACCAAACGTGAGTCTCTCTCGTTCCTACAAAACCGTCTATCTGTGCCCCGAACTATCGAGTCTCCAATTACTACTGCTCTGCTCTTCTTCGCCCTTCCCTTCTGAGTAACGGGGACAGGCTCCGTGCCAGCGACCTGAGCCCCGTTACTTACCCCTGGTAAGTCATCCCCCCCACAAGTATCCCAAACGGTATACTTGTTCTTGTGGGGAATGGCCGCAGGGGGTCCCTGCACTGGCTGCTTCCTCCCAGTCCCCCTCACTGTCACCCATCTATCTCCCATCTTTGACGTTACTACTTCCCTATAACTCTGATCTATGACCCCCTCTGCCTCCCGAATGATCCGGAGTTCATCCAACTCCAGCTCCAGTTCCCTGACACGGTCTTGGAGGAGCTGGAGATGGGTGTACTTCCTGCAAGTGTAATCGGCAGGGACGTCGATGGCATCCCTCACCTCATACATGTTGCAGGAGGAACATTGCACTGCCTTCACTGCCATCCCTCTAAAGCTAACTGTTTAAACAAAAACTGTGTCTAAATAATACAAGCAAAATTCAGCACTTACCTGCTTGCCACAACAGATGTTATTATTAGGTTAGAGGAGGAGGGCGGGTGGGAGGCACTACCCGTGTAGTGCCTCGGGTTCCTCTCCTTCACGCTTTTAAAGGGGTCAGATTTTCTTTCCTTTATATGGAGTGATCTCCATACCACAGAGAGAGTGAAGAGGAGTTCCACCAGATTAATCCCTGGATGATGGCACCATGAGGAGTGAGTGAAGGTTGATCTGTACCGCTGTGAGGGAATAAGAGGTGATTGCATTGAACCGTGAGAGGGATGGACAATCACTCCTTATATTCTAAACAGACAATGAGAAGGTGATAAATTCTATGACTGCTGTTTCACTCAGGATGCATGATTCAGGATAGTTGAAATGCATGGGATGATGTTACGCCCACCCAACCCAACCACTACTCCCCATTGAGAGAGATAGAGAGGTCCAGGTTTTGAACACACTCTCAGCACATTAATACAGTATAGTTAGTGTATGACCCTGCACTGAATGTCATATTATCCACCAGTTCGACAGCAGCCACAGTAGCTTCATTCTAAAACAGTTAACTATTCCCAACAGCATCTGACATTCATGAAGGACATGAATCTATCTTCTCAGAGATGCAAGGTACTTTCTTAAGGTTTAGACCAGAAGACTATAAGACATTGGAGCATAAATTAGGACACTTAGCCCATCGAGTCTGCTCCATCATTCATTCATCGCTGATAGGTTTCTCAAACCCATTTTCCGACCTTCTCCCCGTAACCCTTGATCCCCTGGATAATCAAAATCTATCTATCTCCGTCTCAAATATACTCAATGACGTGACCCCACGGCCTTCTGTGGAAATAAATTTCAAAGATTCACCATTTTATGCTTAAATAACTTCCTCCATATCACTGTTCTAAAACGTGTTTCTTTTCATCTATGTCTGTGCCCTCGGATTCTAATCCAATGGAAACATCTTATCAACATCCACTCTCTCCAGGTCATTCAGTATTCTATATATTTCAATTACATTCCCTCTCATCCTTTTAAACTTTATCTGTATAGACCCAGAGTCCTCAAACATTTCTTAATACAATACGTTTTCATTCCTATGACTATTCTCGTGAAAATCTTCTGAACACTCTCCAGGACCAGTACATCCTTCCTGACATATGGAGCTCAAAAGTGAGCAGGATACTCCAAATGTGGTCTGATCAGAGCCATATACAGCCTGTTCCTATATTCAATTCTTCTCGTAGTAAATTATCCCAATCATAATTACAATTGCCCTCCTATCTACTGCCTCAACCTGCAAGCTTATCTTGAGAGAACACTGCACTAGAACTCCCCAGTCACTTTACATTCAGATTTCTGAATTTTCTCGCCATTTAGAAAATCGACCATGCCTCCATTCTTCGTGCCAAAGTGCATGACCTCACACTTTCCAACATTGGAATGCATCTGCCGATCTCTTTTCCTGTCCAAATACTTGTTCAGTCACTCTGCCTATTAAATACGACCTGGCCATCTGCCTATCTTTGTATCGTCTGATATCCTAGCCTCATCTAGATTGTTAATGTAACAAGTAAATGATATGATTCCAACACTGAGCATTTTGGATCACCACTTGTCACCAGCTGCCATCCTGAGAAGTACTCTTTTATCCCCACTCTCTGCTTTCTGCCAGACAGACAAGGTTCTATTCATGCCACTACCTTGCCTCTAAAACCATGGACCCTTACCATACTCAATAATCTCCTGTGTGACACCTTGTCAAAGGCCTTCTTGAAGTCCAGGTGGATAACATCCATTGGCTGTGCTTGGTCGAGCCTGCTCATTCGTCTTCAAAGCATTCCAATAGATTTGTGAGGCATGAACCTCCCTTGATGCAATCATGCCGACTTTGCCCTATTTTACCAATCACTTTAAAGTATTCAGAAATGTTATCCTTCACAATGAATTCCGGGATCTTACCCACGACCGAGATTAAACTATTCATGGTGTGTTTTTGTTGTCTTTTTTTCTTTATTCTCTTGTTAAAAAGGGGTGTCATGCTAGTGGGTTTCCAGTGCTAGGGATCGTTCCTTACTCTGGTGATTCCTGAAAGATCACCACAATCGCCTCCAATCCTTCTTCAGCTATCTCCCTTATAACACTGGGATATAGTCCATTGGTCAATGTTATTTAACCACCGTCGGGCCATTACATTTTTGTCTAGAATGTTCTCCATGGTGGGGGCCATCATACTCAGCTCTGTCCCCTCAATCTCTTGAATGTTTAAGGTATCCTTCGTGCCTTCCACAGTCAAGGCTGATGAAAAGTAATTATTCAGTTCCTTGGCCATTTTCTCGTTACCTACTACTATCTCTCCAGTATCATTTTCCAGCAGTCGAATGTTCACTTTTGCCACTCTTTTGTACTTTATATCTGGAAAGAAACTGTTACAGTCTTCCTTTATATTATCCCAGACTTAATAATCTCCATCCTTATTTTATTTTGTTTGTCCTCTGTTTTGTCTTTGCAAGCTTCCCAATCCTCAGGTTTCCTTCTGCACTTTGCCACATTACATCATTTCTCTTTTGCTTTTATGCTATATCTGAGTTCTCGAGTCAGCTGTGTTTGCCCCATCCTCCTTATATAAGCCTCTTTTTCCTCAGGATAAATCTCTGCTGTGCCCGGAATTACTCCAATAATCTCCCACCTTTGCTGTTGCACTGTCTGTCCTGCTGGGCCCGTCTCCCAGTCAATTCTAACCAGCTCCTCCCTCATGTCTGTGTAATTGCCTTTATTCAGGTGTAATACCGTTGCTTCTGATTCCATCTTCTCCATCTGAAATTGCAGAGTAAATTCAATCATATTATGATCACTGCCTCCTATGATTTCCTTCACCTTAAACTCCCCTCATCTAATCTGCCTGCACAAGCTGCTGCAAATAGCCATATCGTAGTCATTCCACAAATTACTTTTCCTGCCAACCACGATCAACCTGAATTCCCAGTCCATCTGCATAATAAAATTCCACATGATCACTGTAACTTTGCCTTTCCTCCAGATCTTTCTCGCGCCTGGTGTATTTTACACCCCAGCTCACTGTATATAACTCCAATTGCATTTTTTCACCTTTTTGATTCCTCAATTCTACTGACACAGATTCTACACCATCTGACCTTAATTCATATATTATTATTGATTATTGATTCAATTCTATTCTTAATACTGAGACAACCGTATCTCTCTGCCCACCTTCCTATCTTTCCGATAGGATGAATATCCTTGAATATTCAGCTTCCAATCCTGATCCTCTTGCAGTGATGTCACTGTAATGTCCACTATGTCTTACCTGCCAATTTATGGATGGGTCACAAGCTCATTTACCTTATTCCTTACGCTGCATGCATTCCGATCTAATAGTTCAGTCCTGTATTACCCGTCGCTCTTCTCATTATCATTTGTTTGTCCAGCCTTTAGTACCTACACAGACCCTGACTACTGGATCATTCCCCTCCCGCTTCAAGTTCTGCAACCCAGATGATATATCCCAAACCCGAGCACCATGTAGGCACTACAACCTTCAGGACTCTTAATCCCGATCACGGGGAACAGTGTCTATGCTTTTAACTGTACTATCCCCAATTATCCAGCATTGGTAGCATGGTAACACAGCAATGCTGCCTCACAGTGCTAGGGACTTGGGTTAATTTCCAAGCTCTGGACCCTGTCTATGTGGACTTTGTACATTCTTCCCGTGTCTGCATTGGGAGAATTAACTCTTTTCTCACTCCACAGTATGTCTCTGTGCCTGCTTCGGATTTCTACCATCAATAGTATTTTTGTTTTTGTTCGATGGAGAAATGCAGCAAATGTGACGGGTTTTGATAAAAGCAGCTGTGGCTCTCGGGTTCCCTGGGTGTTTAGAGTGTTATAAGCCTCTTTTTCCTCAGGATAAATCTCTGCTGTGCCCTGAATTACTCGAAAAATCTCCTGCCTTTGCTGTTGCACTGTCTGTCCTGCTGGGCTCGTCTCCCAGTCAATTCTACCCAGCTCCTCACTCATGTCTGTGTAATTGCCTTTATTCAGGTGTAATACCGTTGCTCCTGATTCCATCTTCTCCATCTGAAATTGCAGAGTAATTTCAATCATATCATGATCACTGCTTCCTATGATTTCCTTCACCTTAAACTCCCCTCATCTAATCTGCCTGCACAAGCTACTCCAAATAGCCATCTCGTAGTCATTCCACAAATTACTTTTCCTGCCAACCACTATCAACCTGAATTCCCAGTCCATCTGCATAATAAAATTCCACATGATCGCTGTAACTTTGCCTTTCTTCCAGATCTTTCTAGCGCCTGGTGTATTTTACAACCCAGCTCACTGTATATATCTCCAATTGCATTTTTTCACCTTTTTGATTCCTCAATTCTACTGACACAGATTCTACACCATCTGACCTTAATTCATATATTATTATTGATTATTGATTCAATTCTATTCTTAATACTGAGACAACCGTATCTTTCTGCCAACCTTCCTATCTTTCCGATAGGATGAATATCCTTGAATATTCAGCTTCCAATCCTGATCCTCTTGCAGCGATGTCACTGTAATGTCCACTATGTCTTACCTGCCAATTTATGGATGAGTCACAAGCTCATTTACCTTATTCCTTACGCTGCATGCATTCCGATCTAATAGTTCAGTCCTGTATTACCCGTCGCTCTTCTCATTATCATTTGTTTGTCCAGCCTTTAGTACCTACACAGACCCTGACTACTGGATCATTCCCCTCCCGCTTCAAGTTCTGCAACCCAGATGATATATCCTAAACCCGAGCACCATCTAGGCACCACAACCTTCAGGACTCTTAATCCCGATCACGGAGAACAGTGTCTATGCTTTTAACTGTACTATCCCCAATTATCCAGCATTGGCAGCATGGTAACACAGCAATGCTGCCTCACAGTGCTCTGGACTTGGGTTAATTTCCAAGCTCTGGACCCTGTCTATGTGGACTTTGTACATTCTTCCCGTGTCTGCATTGGGAGAATTAACTCTTTTCTCACTCCACAGTATGTCTCTGTGCTTGCTTCGGATTTCTACCACCAATAGTATTTTTGCTTTTGTTCGATGGAGAAATGCAGCAAATGTGACGGGTTTTGATAAAAGCAGCTGTGGCTCTCGGGTTCCCTGGGTGTTTAGGAGTCTTGCCCGGCCACTTGGATCTCTCAGTTCCATCAGTTCATCGTCACTACATGCAGTCATCCCTTGTGCCACCTCTGGAACTCCCACACCCCATTGCCTGGCACTGGATACTCATTTCGCAGGACTGTGCACACAACGACACTGGGAACTTTCTGACTGCTGGGAATGCTGGGTAAAGACCCTGTCATTGAAAGGAACAGAATAACTAGAATTCAATTAAATAGCAAATCAGAGTAAACAGGCTGCATTACATCCATCTGCTCTGACATTTTCTAATCTTCTGTTTATCCTCGTCCATCCGCAAATAGATGGTCCATATGTATGCATTGTCAAACGGGTTTAGTACCGGGGATAGATATCAGATCCGGTGGTCATTGGACTGATTCAGTGATCTCAATTTCCTGACGTCACACTGAAGTTTTTATTATCAAGTCTATCCAGTTTGAAAACCAAAGGTCTTGCTAGAGTTGTGCTGAAATGATATTTGAATTTTGTAGACATTAGAATATGTCAGGTCGAGTGAGATTAGGAATAGTAAGGTAGCACAGTTAAAGAAGCGCTGGTAGGGGAGGCAGCACTTCCAATATGTGGATCATTGGGATTCCCGAGTCGGAAGGATACACACAAAAAGGACGGTATGAACCTGAACTGGCAGCAATCTATGATAAGTGGATTATTGGGATTCACGGGTCAGTAGGATTCACACAAGAAAGAAGGGATGCACATGAGCTGATAACAATCTCCGATATGTAAATCGTTGGGATTCCCGGGTTGGTAGGATATAAACAAGATGGACAGGCAGGCAGGTTTGCTATTGTCCTTTACGAGGGTTTAAACTAGTGTGTAGCGGCAGTGGGGGAGGGGTGTGTGGAACCACAGCAGTAGGTCCACAGGTACAGTGACTGAGTTAGAAACTAATCCCAATGCAGCTAAGACCAACAAAACAAAAAACAGGGGGTACTGAACACAGTGGCCTGGCAGACTGAAGTGTGCTGATTTTAATATGAGGAATCTGTTGATTTGAACAGATATTCCAATGTCGCTGTATGTCAGAAAATAGGAAGAGATAATGGTTAATTGTCCACTGTGTCCTTCACTGGACCAGCTTGTCTCTCCAGGCACCAAAACTTGTCACTGTGGTCAGAGAACTTCAGAATTACTGCAACACAGAAGGAGGCCATTCAGCCCACCATGCGTCCATGAGCTCTCGAACCTGGCAATTGAAAATTGAGGGAATGCTCGGAGCTAGACTGAGAGGGAGAGAGAGAAATAAACACAGAGAAAGACAGTGAAGTGAGATAAACAGAGTGAAAAACCCGGAGCGACAGAGTGAGTGAGAGCAAGGGCTGTCAGACGAATGTGAAGTTAGATCAGGAGGCAACATGAGGAGAAATACACAAAAAAACTTTATTTAGAAGCTCCCAGAGACTGTAAGCCCTTTGTCTGGTGCCATACCCCGTGAACACCATGCTGATACCGGCTGTCATCCCAGATCATTTATCACCAATGAGACCACAGAGCTGAATTGCTGACAACTAAGCAGAAAACAATAGACCAATAGATTGGTTCCAGGGAGAAGGTGGGTTAATTTAAATATTCTGGGCCAACAGAAACTTGTAGCCCCTCTAGACATTGCGTGAGAGGCAGGGTGGAATTTCAGTGAAGGGAATCACTGGCAGAGGGGAAATCAGGATCTCAGCTGTGGGTCAAATATTGATCGATAAAGTTTGCACACCACTTCCATGGTTTTGTAATTCACATTTTAATTTATATAGCTCCACATCGTAAGTGTGTTTTAACAATATTGTCTTTTTGTAGTTTTCATATTTTGGTATGTACAGAAAGGCTTTTTTATCCTTGTATTTTGTGTTGAATAAACACATTTTATTGCAGTCGTCATCGGAACCGTGCTGGGATGAGAATCCGAGTGAATCCTAACCAGGGACGTAGACAGAGCTTTAAACTGATTAAGAATGTGTGTGTGTGCGTGGTCGGGGTGCAGTTATAAGGTTTAATTAGAAAAGCCAAATTAAAAGAGGAGATAAGAGTACAGAACTCAGGAGAAGTTATTAAAATCTCCAGCACAGACACAAGTAGGATAGAGCATCTGGAAATGTTTAACATATCAAACTTCTAGTACACTGCACAAATGAATGACAATGAGAAGAGGGACGGTTAATGCAGGACTGAAGGGGTTAAAACTGAATGCATGCTGTATCAGGAATAAGGTAAATGTGCTTGTGGCGCAGAAGGAAATTGGCAGGTATGAGGGGATGGGCATCACGGAGATGTGGCTGCAAGGGGGTCTGTATATTTGAGGGCAGATAGGCAGGTGGGCAGAGGGAGTGGATTTGCATTATTAGTAAGAAATGAATTAAATGAATAGTAAGAAAGGAAGTAAGGTCAGATGGTGTAGAATCTGCATGGGTAGAATTGATGAATTACAAAGGTAAGACAATCACAGGTGAAGTCTTGTACAGGGCTCCACTGAGTAGTCGGAAGCTGGGGGACAAGATACTCCAGGAGATAGAAAAGATGTGTAGGAAAGGCAAAGTACAGTAATCATGTGTGATTTCAGTATGCAGGGGAACTGTGAACATCAGATTGGTAGATGTTGGCAAGAAAGGAATTTTAGGAATGTTTATGAGATTGCTTTTTGGAGCAACTTCTGGTGGAGCCCACTCGAGAACAGATATTACTGGATTTAATGACGCAGGCTAGGAAAGGGAGTTGAGGGTGAAGGTAAACTTCGGAAGCAATGATCAGAACATGATTTAATTTATTCTGCAATTTGAGAGAGAGAAGATAGAATCAGGCATAACAGTATTTCAGCTAAATAAAGGCAACTACAGAGATATAAGGAAGAAGCTGTGTAGAAATGACTGAGAGAGGGGTCAAGCATGAAAGACAGGGGAACAGCAATGGCAGCAGATTCCAAGATTAATTCAGGAGACACACCATAGATTCTTGCCGAGGAATAGAGGCATTGTACAGGGAGGATGAGACAGCCAGGGCTGACGAGGCAAGTCAGGGATTGCATATAAGCAAAAGAGCAAACGTATAATGTGGTGAGGGGCAGTGGGAAACTAGAGAATTGGGAAACTTACAAAGACTAACAGAGTGCAAAAAAAGTACAGAGAAGATTAAATATGGAGGTAAGCTAACCAGTAATATAAAGGAGACTGTAAGTGATTCTTTAGATATATAATATGTAATAGAGAGGGAAAAGTGAACATGGACCACTGGAAAATGATGCTGGAGAGATAGTAGTGGCAAACAAAGAAATGAATGAGGAACTTTGCATCAACGTTCATGGTGGAAGACACGAGTAATTTCCCAAAGATTGAAGAGAGTGAGAGGGCAGAGCTGAGTATGGTGGTCATCACCAAGAAGAACATGTTAGAAAACTGAATGGCCTGAATTTGGATAAATCACCTGCACCATATGGACTACATCCCAGCATTGTAAGGGAGATAGCTGAAGAAGCAGTGAAAGTGAAAGTGGTAATCTTTCAGAAATGACTAAAATCAGGAAAGGCTGGAAAATTGCTAACGTGACACTCCATTTAATAAGGGAGTTAGGCAGAAGATGAAAACTTTCAGACTGATTAGCCTAACTTTGGGTGTGGGTAACAACCTGGAATCCATCGTGAAGAATGGGATTTCTGAATACTTGGAAGTATTTAGTAAAATAGTGCAAAGTCAGCATTGTTTCGTCAATGGGAGATCATGCCTGACAAACCTGCTGGAATACTTATGGGATGTAACGGGCGGATCAGACCAAGGAGAACCAATAGATGTTATCCACCTGCTTCTTTAAAATCCTTTGGTAAGGTGCCACGCAGGGGGCTATTGAGAAAGATTAGGACCCCTGGTGTTACAGGCAAGGTGCGAGCTTGGATAGATGCATGGCTGCCTGACGGAAAGCAGAGAGTGGGGATAAAAGTGTCCCTCTCAGGATGGCATCCAGTGACGAGTGGTATTCCTCAAGACTCAGTGTTGGGACCACAACAATTCGCTTTGTGCATTAATGGTCTACATGAAGGAACTGAGGGAATTCTGGCTAAGTTTTCAAACAGTGCAAAGATAGAATACAGGGAGAGGTAGCATCGAAGAGGTGGTTCGGATGCATAAGGGTGCAGTAGCACCCTCTAGCACCCCTCTACTGCTCACCTTCCATCCCAACAACCTCAGGATACAACGCATCGTCCTCCACCATTTCTGCCACCAACAGTCAGACCACACCACCAGAGATATACTTCCCTCCCCACCCTATCAGCCTTCTGCAGAGACCATTCTCTTCACGACCCCCTCGTTAGGTTCACGCGTCCGTGCCCCCAACACCCCAACAAGCCAACTTCCACACCCGGCACCTTCCCTTGCCATTGCAAGAGCTATGAAACCTGTGCCAACAAGCCTCCTCCTCACCTCGATCCAAGACCCCAAATGATCCTTCCACATCAGGCAGAGAATATCCTGTGCATCCAAACACCTCATCGACTCTGTCCATTGCTCCTTGTCTCCTCTACACTGGCGAGACAGGACGTCAACTTGCAGAACGGTTCAGGGAACACTCTCCGTCACACACCCAACAACCCCACTTCTCTGTGGCTGAATACTTCACCTCCCCCTTCCACTCCTTCAAGGACATGCAAGCTCTTGGTCTCTCCACTGCCACATTCTAGCCACCAGACGTCTGGAGGAAGAGCGCATCGTCTTCCATCTTGAGACCCTTCAACCACATGGTATCCAGCGCAATGTCACCAGTCTTCTCATCTCTCGTCCCTCCAACTTATCCCAGATATCTAACCCTCCAACTGAGCACCGCCTGTTGAAGTGTCCTACCTATCTGTCTTCCTTCCCATCTATTCACTCCACCTTCCACTCTCACCACTCACCTTCATTTAGCCATCGCCTTCCAAGCAACATTCCTCCCAACCCCTCCCATTCATCTCGCAAACCCATTCCGCCCACCCACTTCATGCCTGATAAAGGCTTTATGACTGAAACGTCGAATAACCTGTTCCTCGGAGAGCGCCTGACTGGCTGTGTTTTGCTAGCACCACACTTTTTGACTCTGATCTCCAGCATCTGCGGTCCTCACTTTCTCCTGCTAAAGGATTTGCACAGGTTAGTGGAGTGAGCAAAGAAGTGGCAGGTGGAGTATAACGTGGGCAAGTGTGAAGTCATGCAATTTGCCAGGAAAAACAGAGGCATGGAATATTTTCTAATTAGCGAGCAAGTTCAGAAGACTGGGAGGGGGGTGGGGGGGGGGGGGTCTAGTCCAAGGACCTTGAAAGGCAAACTTACAGGTTGTCAGCAGTTGGGAAGGCAAATAAAATGACGGCATTTATTTCAAGAGGGTTTTAATATAAATGCAGGGATGTACTTCTGAGGCTCTATAAGATTTTAGTGAGGCTACATTTGTATTATTGTGCACAGTTTTGGGTCCCATATCTCAGGAAGGATGTTCTGGCCCTGGAGCATTGCTCGATGGTATTCACGAAAGTGGTGCCAGGAATGAAGAACTTAACATATGAAGAATATCTGAGGGCTCTGGGTCGATATTTGACAGAGTTCAGAAGGATGTTAGGAAGTCTAATTGAAACTTACAGAATATTGAATGACCTGGACAGAGTGGATTTTGAGAAGATATTTCCAATGGAGGGGAGACTAGGACCCGAGAGGACAGAGTAAAGAGAATACATTTTCAAACACAAATAAAGACGAACCTCTTCAGCCAGAGAGTGGTGAATCTAGGGAATGCACTACTACAGAAGGCTATCGAGGCCAGGTCATTGAGTATATTTAAGAGTAAGACAGATAGGCCCTTGATTGTAAAGGGGATGACGGGTTACGGATAGAAAGCGGAAGAATGGGGTTGAGAAGCTTAACAGCCATCATTGAATGGTGGAGCAGGCTCAATGGGCTGAATGGCCAAATTTCTGTTCCAATGTCTTCTGGTCGTATGGTTAATATTGGCTCTGCTCATTCCTCATTGAAGATGTATCCTGGAATTTGATCTTTATATGATTTATAAAGAGTAACATCCCAATACTGATGACTGGGAAATATCATGTTCCCTCCCTCCAGTCTCTGCAGCCATTTCCCCAATTTCATAATCACACTGCAATCGAAATATAGTGACTGGTACTTAATCACAGTTGATTTTCATCGACAACATTAACAACATGACCCTCACCTGCCCGCTCTGATCCTCGACTAACCATCTGAATTGTGTGTTGCATCATATTCTCTGTTCGCATATCCATGCCATTTGTCTGTTATAACTCATGTTGTCAAAGGCACATTTGCCTGTCAGATTATATACTGGAAAAGTTCTCTCCATATTTCACTGACATGATAATCAGTGATCAGTAATTACAGATTGTATGTTTCCATTTAAAAACGGAGAAACGTGTTTATGTTCTGACATCCTTTGACATTACTCACATATCTAATGCAGATTGGATGATTACATAAATCAATCTACGATCTCCAATATTCCATCCCTCAGTCACCCCCACATATCCCAAGCCAAATGTGTAAATTTTAAACGTTCTTTTGAATTTTAATAAAAGCAATATTGAAATCAAAGGGGGTAACTGGCGCTATTTGTTCAGTGACTGTTATTAATGTCAATCTCCGTGGATCCTAATTATCCCAGTAGATAGTTTCCATCGTTGAAAGATAAATGGGCTCTTTACGATGTGCTATCCCATAGTTTGAGTAGGAACATCACTGACAGCACTGACAGGGATTAGCAGCTCGCGATAGAGGGGGAGGAGAGATCAGAATCTGAGAACATTAGACAGGAACGTTACAGTAATTGTTCATAATCTGAGGACCTTGGATTGTAATGTTCCCACAATGGATCAGAATCTGAGAATATTAGACTGGAATGTTCCAACAATGGACAGGAGTTTATCCTCCGGCCTTGACTGGCTTTCTCGACCTTGGATATCATTAGCATTACGGATCCAGGATATCCTTTGGATTATTCCAGGTGGTTACTATCCCATCCTCGTTATAGTTGGTGTATCTGGTAAGTAATTATATTTGTCTACGAAACCGGGTTGAACTGAATTTCTGCACATGATGTATAAATTTTGGAAAGTGCTAGTCAATATCTTCAGTTCCAAACAAAAATTCATTTCCTTATATATTATATCTCTCAAACTACTATTTATAAATTACTCACTGATATGCAGGAAGGAACCAGACTGTTTTCAAACAAAAATAATCCATTTTGTCCTTCACAGATTTAGATCTCCATGTCCTCCCCATTCACCAATCCTGTCCAATACTACCATCATGATATCCCAGTATTGTCCTCAGTCTCAGTGCAACATCTGAATAAACCATGTGTGCTTTGTTCAATCTGGATACAACAGTTTCACGTTCCTTGTCACCACATGTCCGTCACTAAATAATTGCTCTTGAGAATGTTTAACTTGTTCTCCGCACATGAGGGAAGACAGTTTATGGTGGTCAAGCCATTGACTCATAATCTAGAGCCACAGAATCATGGTCTGTTGGTATCTCATGAAGGAAATTGGGGAGTTTAAAAGCAACAATTATCATTTGTTATAAAAACCAATCTGCTTGCTTCAAGTCCTTTAGGGAAGACAATGTGTCATGCTTTCCGCGTCAGGTTTCCGTGTGACTTCTGTGATGAACACGTGGGTGTACTTACCTTTGAGAGAATTAAAAGCCAGCAATAACTACCTGACAGCACCAAGTGTTCTGAAAAATAGATATGATGTAACATTTGGTCGCACAACCCAATTTGCTCATTGTCTCGAAACAAAAACAAATCCAGCAAAACATTTTAAATTATACCCCAAAATACCCACCTCCAACAACGTTTGATTTTATTATATTGACAATCTTAAAAGCCAATGATATAATCCAATAGTTTGGCGGTTCACGACCATGAAAAATTGTACAGTTGAGAGGAGAACTGCCAAGCTACCAGCGTGCAAAGACTGCCTGAAGAGTAGCTCTCCTATAGGTGCCTATATTGATTAGTAACAGGTGAAGCAAAGTCCCCAAGTAGAAAAAAAGACAGGAATATGGAGAAGAACCGAAAGCTTCCTGGTTTTGAGATAAGAGGTTTTGTTTTGTAAATCTTAATTTAGGAGCCTTATCGGACTAGTATTGTGGAGGGGGAAGGTAAAAGACAGGTTAGAGGAAGAAGTTGTAAATAGTCGTTCGTTTATTATTCTCTGTTATACTTTAAGAAATAAAGTTGTTAATGTTTACCTTAAATAGATTTGGACTCTAGAATTATCACAGATTACTGCATTGGATAAATCTTTTCTTTGTTGCTGGTTTTAAATAAGCAGGAAGATTTATCTTGTGTTGTAACACTACAAACCCACAGCTATGCGTTTTACTCTTTACTGTCCTGTGGAACCGCTGAACCAGCCACTCAGTTCAAGATCTGCATACATCCTGTGAGAGAAGAACAAAACTAAAGATAGCTCCATTTCTCTGCCTGTTTTCTCTATTGCTACATCTTATTTCCATTCAGGTACATGATCATCCTCTATTTTAGCTGTATTGAATCTCATTGAAATTCTCCCCGAGAGTCATGCACATCTCCATAGGCATCCCTTGTGCTGGCTTTATGGATGTTGACGTACAGAGGTAAGTCAGTCGTAGTGCATAGAGAAGGAATTTCTTTCTGTGGCACAGGAAAGAAATGGCGATGTCTAAGTGAGAGAAAAGATGTTTTGTGATCATCACTGAGAGTGTTTTTGAGGCAGTATTTGGTGTACTGTGGATAGAATTTCTCTCAAGTTTCACCAAACTAATCCCTGGGATGATGGCACCATGAGCAGTGAGTGAGATTCAGTGAGAGAATAAGAGTTGATTGCTTTGAACCTTAAGGGGGATGGACATTCACACATGATGCTCTAAACAGACACTGATACGGTGATAAATTCCATGGCGTGTGTTTTCACTCAGATTACATGATTCCGACAGTTTTAGAGCCTCTGAGAACGTTCCACTCAACCACCCCCACTCCCTATTTCGACTGAGACAAAAAGAGAAAGAGAAGAGAGAGAGAGTTATAGAGACTTAGAGAGAGAGATAGAGATATATATATATCGAGAGAGACAGAGAGATAGATAGATAGATAGATAGATAGAGAGAGAGAGAGAGAGAGAGAGAGAGAGAGAAGTTCAGGCTTTTGAATAAACTCTCATAAATTTAATGCAGTTCAATTGGTCGTGCTCCTGCAGTGAACGTCATGTTATCCATAATCCCAACAACAGCAACAATACCTTCATTAGAAAAGTGTTAACTCTTTCCAGCAGTGTAGAGAGAAGGAAAGTCTTTTTTACGCCACAAGAAAGAAATAGAGATGTCTAAGAGGAAAAAGAGTTATTGTGATCATCGCTGAGAGTGTTGCTGAGGCAGTATTTGGTATATTTTGGACAGACTTTCTCTCCTTTATAAGGAATAATCGCCTTGCCACAGAGAGAGTGCAATGGAGTTTCACCAGAATAATCCCTGGGATGATGGTACGATGAGGAGAGAGTGAAGATTAATCTCTGGCGTTGTGAGAGAATGAGAGGCGATTGCATTGAATCTTGAGGGGGAGCGACATTCACTCACGATGTTCTAAATAGACACTGATACGGTGAAAGATTCCATGGCTTCGTTTTCGTCGGGTTACATGATTGTCGATAGTTTAAGAGCCTCTGAGACTATTTCCATCAATACACACCCAATCCCCATATCGCATGAGAGAGACAGATGCCAGTCTTTGAATAAACACTCCCCACATTAATACAGTGCATTTAGTGTGTGGTCCTGCAGTGAAAGTCTCGTTATCCACAATCCCTACAGCAGCACAATACCTTCATGCTAAAATAGTTAACTATTCCCACCAGATCTGACCTCCATGGAGAACATGGGTGTGTCTTCTCGGAGATGGAAGATGCCTCCTTGAGACTTGGCACAAATCATTTGGCTTACTTCCCCACTGCCAGCAAACCATGCTAAAGTAGCACACGTTTTACAAACAATGGAACCATGATTAACGTCATGGAGCTCTGTATCAGTGCAGTCTCGGTTTGTCATGTTGGAATATCAATGAGCCCCTCTTGTTTCTATATAACTCTCGTGGGGATGAACAGCCTCCTCCTGGTCTCATAGAATAGGTTTAAGGGTCTGATTGGGCTCTGCCTGTTCCTGTTCCTGTTCCTGTCCAGCTCGATGCACTGAACAGACCACTCTTCTTCCTGTGTTACAGGGAGGAGTATTGAACGTGCTGTCACTCCTCCTGTTCCCGAATGCTAACTCATACACGTGTGCAACCAGCTTGAGATGCTGAATGAGCTCCTCTTTTAACTGTGGAAGTGTGCAGTGTCTGGACCGTGCTGTTACATTAATGCTACCGACATTTTAACAGCACAAACCGGAATGCTGTCCGGGTATTGCTGCACATGGACACAGAATGGTTCAAGAGCTGATGGGGGACAAATTTTCTGAACATTGTGTGATCTTCAGACATCATACCTACTTTAGATCTTACGATGGGAAAATACATTGATGGAGCAGCTGAAGATGTTTGTGCTGAGGAGTCTAACCTGAGGATCTCCTGCAGAGATGTCCCGGGACTGAAAGGATTGTTGGCGACTGATTCCAAACCTCTTTATTTGTGTTCGGAAAGACCCCGTCCAGTGGGAAGGTTACATCCGATTCCCAATCAGCTCAAATAAGTAGGTGGTTCCGATGCCATCATCAGTCAAATACTGCATGGTATCAAAGCCATTCACTCTTTCCTGAGCCCCTGTGTTCGCCTCTTGCTCATATCAATAGGTGACAATGCATGTGTAGGGAGTGCTTTCCTCTCACAGAAAGTAATCACTGTTAGAAATTATCTGGACTAGGGAGCTAGGGGAGCCACATCACTGAAAGCATTTAAGGAGGAGGTAGATGGATTTTTGACTGGTCAGAGAGCTAAAGGGTGAAGAATTAGGCATTAAAGAGGAGTTAATGTCAACAGTAGATCAGGTATGCAATGGCTTGATCATCCAAATGACCTGATCCTGTTCCTATTGTCCTCCTATTCAGTAATTGCAAATTTAATTAATGCTACCGACATTTTAACAGCACAAACCGGAATGCTGTCCGGGTATTGCTGCACATGGACACAGAATGGTTCAAGAGCTGATGGGGGACAAATTTTCTGAACATTGTGTGATCTTCAGACATCATACCTAATTTAGATCTTACGATGGGAAAATACATTGATGAAGCAGCTGAAGATGTTTGTGCTGAGGAGTCTAACCTGAGGATCTCCTGCAGAGATGTCCCGGGACTGAGAGGATTGTTGGCGACTGATCCCAAACCTCTTTATTTGTGTTCGGAAAGACCCCGTCCAGTGGGAAGGTTACATCCGATTCCCAATCAGCTCAAATAAGTAGGTGGTGCCGATGCCATCATCAGTCAAATACTGCATGGTATCAAAGCCATTCACACTTTCCTGAGCCCCTGTGTTCGCCTCTTGCTCATATCAATAGGTGACAATGTATGTGTAGGGAGTGCTTTCCTCTCACAGAAAGTAATCACTGTTAGAAATTATCTGGGCGAGGGAGCTAGGGAGCTAGGGTCGCCACATCACTGAAAGCATTTAAGGAGGAGGTAGATGGATTTTTGACTGGTCAGAGAGCTAAAGGGTGAAGAATTAGGCATTAAAGAGGAGTTAATGTCAACAGTAGATCAGGTATACAATGGCTTGATCATCCAAATGTCCTGATCCTGTTCCTATTGTCCTCCTATTCAGTAATTGCAAAATTAATGGTTGAAATTTTCCTGAACGTTATTTTATTGAACTTTGCAATCAGAGAGAGTAAAGCATTTTGTGAGTCATCGCTGGTTGAGGTATGGGGACTGTATTCACAGTGAATCTGGATCTATATGACCAACAAATGAACCACAAGTTGCAGAGAGGAAACACTAGAGACCAGAGGCTTCTTTTGAACCAAATAACATTTTCCAACGGACATCAAACCATGTGTGACAGACTTGAGGGACTGAATGAGATCCTGTATTACTGCTGACCAGGTATTTGGAGCAAGTGGCCTCATCTGCTCCTTGTAGGAGCTGTGGGGGGTTGAATAAAACATAGCAACATAGGACTGAGCAGCTGGAGTGGGCCATTAGATACTTTGTCACCGCCCCTTGTGCTTTTGGTCTCAGTAGCACGCTTCTGTCTGTATACCATTTTACTACATACAAGAACAACTTTGAATAAATGCAAACATATAGGCACCACAATCCTCTGGGGAAGGGAATTTCCACTTGAACAGCCCTTTGAGAATTTCTCATTTGTGTTCCAACAAATGTTGGAGGGTCACTATGTCCTTTTTCAGTTCCACTCCTTCACTGGTTACACCAATCTTAAATGCAACCAGTTTTGTGGTGTGACCAATGGTATAGGCCTCAGAGTAGGTCATTTTCGAGAAAAATGTGAGACACAGAAAGTTGAACTCATAACAAATGGTAAAATGACAGAGTGTCCCAAACGTTACTTTGCCTTTGAAATTATTCTGCTCACACAAGCTACTGGTAGTGCGATTTCTTTCTGAAACATTTGGATTTGGTTGAATTCCCTTCTTTTCAGACAGTGGAGAGATTCCAATGAATCCTCACCAGGAATCCTTCACAAGTGGTAAAACTGACTCGGGGAATTTATGGTCTCATACTATGCTGTCGGGCGGAACAAAGTAAGAGAGAGGCTGCTGCTTCTTAGGCAAGAAACATTTTTCTCCCTCTCTGTGTTGGAACAATCAATAATGTCAACTGAACCCCAAATTGGACCATGTGCGATCTCCTGGAACATTCTCTGGAAAACCTGATGATGGATTATACGCAGGTGCATCATTGCTTTTGTTGCACACAATTCCTTCCAATCGCAAAAAAAATGTCCCCACTATATAATTTGATGACATGCTTACATGTGTCTGTGTAATTTGTAAATATTGCTAGGTGTCTTCATAGTATGTGTGTTAATATCAATGCATTTTTTTCTTAACATTTATTCTCTAACTTTAGTCTCCCTGACAAGAGATAGTATGCATCCAGCTGACACACATTTCAGAAAGTCATGGATGGTTCAATACTATTTCTCAGCTAAGATCAAAATTGATATTACCCCATTACAAAAGGCCGGCATTCCAGAAATGAGTGAAGCGAAACCTCTTTGAAAATCTTCGAAAAGAATTATATCTTTATAATTTAGTTAAGGGATCAAACTTGCACACAGTGCATCAGGTGTGGTCTCAGAAATGCCCTGTACAGATGCAGTAAGACATCCCTGCGATTAAATCTGATACCTTTTGCCAAATACAGCATCATTCTACTTACCTTCCAAATCACTTGCTGCATCTGCAGACTGACTCCATACGATTCATGTCCCAAGAACACGGAAGCCTCCTGTATCACAGAGTTCTGCATTGTCTCTCCATTTAAATTGCTTACCATTGTTTCATCCTTAATGCCAAAATAGACAACTTACCTCATGTTATTTCTGCTGAAGGTTTGGTCAATAACCTTCCATGCCTGTATCACATTGCAGACTCACTACCTCCATTTAACGACACATAGAATGACCATTTTGGTTGCCGAGCTAATTGAGCTCCAAGCCATTCCCTCCCCTTCCTCCAGATCTTTGACACAGATTATTGATCATTGATGTCCCCACTGTGATCTCTGAGGCACACCATCAGTGACAGCTTTGCAGCCTGAAAATAAACATTTGTCTCTATTCTCTATTTCCTGTTAGCGACAGCTTCCCTGTTCCTCTGTAGCCGTTCAGGAAGGTTTACTGGCCTCCTCCTGGGCTGTGTAATGTACTCAACGAGCTGAATTACTTCATTCTATATTCCTGTATAATTCGTTAGATGGGCAGAAAGGTCTCCTCCTGTCTCATTGTAACGATTTTGTCTGACTGAATGGGGTGGTCCCCTACCATGTAACAGCCTCGAGGGGTGGACTGAGAGTGGAACACATAATGTAGGGGCAACGGTATATCTCTGTAATAGCCTCGAGGGTGGACTGAGAGAACAACACATGGTGTAGGGCAGCAGTATATCTCTGTAACAGCCTCGAGGGCTGGATTTGGGAACAACACATAGCTTCGGGCAGCAGTTGTCCATTTGACTGCACCATTCAGAATGCTCATGGCTGATCCGAGTGTGTCTGAATACCTGATAGCATAACAACACATGAGCATGAAAATGGAGCAGAATGAGGCTATTCAGCCCATCTAGTCTGATATGCCATTCAATAATTTCTTATATGTTCCTCAACCTCATTCTTCTGCCATACCCCGACAATCCTTGATCCTCTTCTAAATCAAAAGCTTATCTATTTGTGTCTTAATGACACTAATGTTTGTGGCTGTGTGTGCGTATGTGTGTGTCCATCTGCTTGTCATCTGTGTATTAATGTGTCTACGTCTGTCTTTCTGTGTATCAGTCTGTGCATTTCTATCTGCGTTTGTGTCTATTTGTGTGTGTCTCTATATGTCTGTGTGTTTCTACGTGTCTGTATGCCCGTCGCCTTGTACGTATTGTGTTTCTTCGCATATTGGGGTGGTAACCAATAATTATGTGTATTTCTGTGTCTGCATCTCGTTCAGTGAGGTATCCGTGGTTTTTTGGGGGGACTGAAAGGACTGTCGTTGGAACTGCCAATGGGTTTAAAGTGAGAATTGTTGTTCACTGAGCGCTGCTCCTTAAACGGTTAGTGGGACATGGATGTTTCAGAAACTCCACGCGAGGCATCCCAGTCCACTCCATCTTGCATTAGATTCCTCCCCACATGGCGGGGGTAGGCGGGTGAGGAAATGGGTATTGAGCACCCAACCACCCGGCTTGGCCCTTTCTGTCTTATTCCAGGCTGTTTCTCTTGGAATGGGAGAAAGGGAGGGATGGTGGGAGTGAGGGCAGGGGTGGGTGGCCCTGCTGTTAGTGCTGGTGTAGGTGGGGCTAGGGGGAATTGTGAGGTGTCCGGAATGAGTCAATCGTCAGTTTTGAATCCATATAGTGTTATTAGTTGTGGGAGGGGTATTGCGTGGGTGACAGATAAAGTGTGGGAAGGAAGTTGCTGATTTCAATAATGAAAGTGGTAGTGCCTGCGCCTTATTTGGAGATAGAGCATGAGGATTGTCTGGGGGTAGGTGCTATAACAGATATATAGTGGGTGTGAGGGAGCAGAGAGAATATGGTGACCTTTATTCTGACAGAGCGGGGAGGATATTGATGCTTGTCCTGTATTTCTTCAGATCATCTCAGCGTCGAGGTGAGTTTCCCCAATGTCTTGTCCAAGTCTAACACTATGCGGCACTGGGCGGCATGGTGGCACAGTGTGGGCGGCACGGTGGCACAGTGGTTAGCACTGCTGCCTCACAGCGCCAGAGACCTGGGTTCAATTCCCGCCTCAGGTGACTGACTGTGTGGAGTTTGCACATTCTCCCCGTGTCTGCGTGGGTTTCCTCTGGGTGCTCCGGTTTCCTCCCACAGTCCAAAGATGTGCAGGTTAGGTGAATTGGCCATGCTAAATTGCCCGTAGTGTTAGGTAAGGGGTAAATGTAGGGGAATGGGTCTGGGTGGGTTGTGCTTCGGTGGGTCGGTGTGGACTTGTTGGGCCAAAGGGCCTGTTTCCACCCTGTAATGTAATCTAATCTTATCTAATCTTAACTAATAACGACAAAGACCTGTCCGTCAGCTTCAACTGAATCAGTTTAGGTAGAGCTTACAAATGGCAAGGAGAAGCAAATATTGTGTGTTATATATCGAAAGCAAAACAGCTGCAGAAAATCTGAGCATCATACCTAACTTAGTGTCGACTACATACTTACAAATCATGCCTGTACATTCTCATCTAAATCATAGATATGTGTAATATGTTGTGGTCACAGCACCAACTCCTCATCCATTCCTCTAGACACATGCCTCCAACCAGCATTCTTCCAGTATTACCCTTTGCTTTCTACCACCAAGCCAATTTTGTCTCGAATTTGGCAGCTCCCCCTCAATTCCATGTGATCTAACCTTCCAGATCAGCGTACCATGTGGAAGCTTATTGAAGGCCTTACTGGAATCCATATAGACTATTTATACCACCCTGCCCTCCTCAACGTTGCTGGTCACTTCATCAAAGAACTCAAAAAATATGTGAGTCATGATGTCCCATGCACAAAGCTTTTGATGAGGGGCTTTTGCCCGAAACATCGATTTTCCTGTTACTCGGATGCTACATGACCTGCTGTGCTTTTCCAGCATCATTGTATTCTTACTGCAAATCATACCCTGTCGTTCCAAATGCAAGTATATCCAATCTCTCCGAATCTTCTCAAGTAACTTCCCTACTAGATTTTAGGTTTACTGGCCTTTATCTTTGTAGCCTTTCTTGAATAAGGGCTCAGTATTTGCTAAACTCCAGTCGTTCAGGACCTCAGTCGTTGGTCAGCGATGATGGAAAAGAGGCAAGCAATGCTCCCGCAATTTCTTCTCTATCCCTCTGCAGTGTTCCTGAATATAACTGGTCAGGATCAGGAGATTTTTTTATAAATACTACAAAGTCTGAAAAATATGTCTTTTTTTTCAGATACAAACACCAAAGAAAGAGAAAGTGACTCAAGGATGGCAAACATAACAAATTGGAAAATATATTAATCATAGGAAGTGATTCAGAAGAATTCCAGATATTTTGGAAACCTGACAATTCTCAGAAATTAACGATCCAGAAAAGGAAGGCCATGAATCTGATAAGGAAATCAAAAAGATAACATACATGCTAACAAACAGGACACAAAGACTGCATAAATCCACGATCTATATTTCAAAGGATACAAAATAATAGCATGGTCAAATGTGGAAATGTGCAATCGGGAGAGGAGAGCTTATTGTGGAGGACAGGGAAATGGCCAAGAAATAACCATGCAGGAAGATCCAGAAAATCGCGCAGCAATACCAAGTGATCATATCAGACGTCTGCAGCTAAAGGCATAAAGTTAATTCATATCAATAACAAGGTAGTACTTGAACATGTAGCTGGATTGAGCATTGCTAAGTATGACGAAACAGTTGTACTTCCTAAAAAAAAGTCAGAAATAAATCACCAATAGAAGTATTAATTGCAATGGTGATTACTGTGTTTTATTTTCCTGAACATTCTGCAGTGACCGAAAGTCATTGTAGATAAATGGAAGTTAGTAAACGTGAGCCAAGCTTTGTAGATGAATGGAAGGGATCTAAGCAGCAATGAAGGGAATAAGACATAGGTTGGAGAACTGCAGACCAACTAACTTGACATCTGTAGGGAAACTGTTGGAATCTATTATGCAGGATGAGATTTTTGAAGAAATGTAGAAATATGTAGAAATTAACTGCAACAATGGGGAGAATCAGCATACATTTCTGATAGAATAATCATACTTGATAAACTTCTGAATCGTTTGAAATTGTTTCTTACAGCACAGATAATGGGGAATCAGTAGAAGTGGCATATATTGGATTTTCGGAAGGGTTTCTATAAGAACTCAAACAGTGAGATCGTAAATTCAATGATTGTGAAGGGTATTTGGAGGAATATATGCAAGTGGAAAGTTAAAGTTTGGTTCGCCTTAATTTAAGGGAGTCAGAACACAAATTTAAAGACATGTTGAAACAGTTTCACAGCGTGTTGGTGGGACGTACTTCTTTGGAAATTGTTCAAAAATGGAAATTGCTGAAGAAACGGCTGAAGATGTTGCAACATCTTCTGGAGTTAATGCCGAGTTAAATTTTCAGGTCCAGCGACCCTGTACAAAGCTCTCAGTTTCTCCAGCATTTTTTTGTATTTCTTATTTCCAGTATCCATAGTTATTTGTTTAATTGAAAATTTGAGCTGCATCTATTCATTTCTGGAGAAACTCAGCAAGTCTGTCAGCATCTGCAGAGACAGAGAAACAGAGTTAGCATTTCAAGTCTCGTGTGACACTTCTTCAGAGCTGAAAAAGATTGGAAAATGGGCTTTTTAATGCCTTGCCAGTGGTGTGGGATGGGTGACAGGGAAAAGAGGGTGTGGCAAAGATAAACGGGCTTTTCGCACTGGTGAACGAGAAAATGATGTAAAACGGTTTTAAAGTAAGAGGTGAATGGGGAAAAGGGATTCTCTCTACTGAGTCATACTAGGGCCAGGAGGAAGAATTTTGATTACGTGGCATTATATAGATTTGCCCATAAATACGTTTTCACTGTCGAGATCATCGTCCCCTTTAGACAAAGGAATCCAGGTGCTTGACTTCTTATTGGCACTAGTGAACGTTTAATGTTGCCTTAGTATTGTAACATGGAGAAAAGCCAATCACAGTATGGAATTTGGAGCTGAGTGTTGTTTCCCTGTCATGTTTAATATTGCTTCAAATTTGCAGTGCTTTTTAATGCTTGTTCTTGAAGTTAGTATTGGATGGAGTTTAGAAGGTTGGGGGTGAAGTTAGAGAAGATTCTAAAATCATAAGAGGCTGAATAGCAAAGGTCCTTTCCACGGGATGGGGGAGTTCAGCCGTAGAAGGCATAGGTTTAAGGTGAAAGAGGGAAAACTTACAAGGTACGCAGTAGCAACGTTTTTACACAGAGGGTGGTGTGGGTATGGAATGAGCTGCCAACGGAAGAGTGGTAGATTCCATACAGCTACAAAATTTAAAACTCTTTTGGACAAACATCTGAATTGGAAACATTTAGAGGCATATTGGCAAATTGAAAGCAGATGGAACTTGCCTAATTTGGAAATCCTGGCCGGCATGAACATTTCGAAAAGCTTCACGCAGGGTCAGTGTGGGTTTGTGAAAGGGAATTATATTTCACCCTGTAAAATCATGCAAAGTATTTCTGGAGATGCCTGAGAATGTAACAAGCGGACTTGATAAAGGGGATCTGGAAGACACCAGACATTCCAAAGATTTTCCACAAGGTATTACAAAATAAAAGTTCTCACACAAGATAGAAGCTCGTAGGATGATGGATAATGTATTAACATGGGATGATGATTGGTTAGCACATAGAAACCGGAGAGTCAGGATTAATGGATCTTCATGATAAAGGTATATCTGCTGGAGTATACAAATCAGTCAAATGACATTAGTTATTCACAATCTATAGTGATAGCCTGATAGCGGGAGCTGAGTATAATATGCATTCGAGTTTGTGGATGACACTGACAATCAAAAGGCAGGCTGTTATTTAATGGAGAGGACTTCCAGAAAAGGAGCAGTACAAAGAGATTGGAGTATTCCTGATTATGAAACATAAAGTCAGCATACTGATGCAGCAAGTAACTAGGTTGGAACATTAGGCGTCTTCCTGGGATGAACTGGTTAAATCATTGAGAACTTCTAAAATGGTGAGGCGGTTATTCATTGGGGTTTA
>NC_057717.1:58701806-58712815 GCF_004010195.1 Chiloscyllium plagiosum | reverse complement strand
TTCTCCTCTGACCTTAAAGTGATGCCCTCTAGTCTGTAATTGCCCAACCCTGGGAAATAAAGACTGGGTACATTCACTCTATCCATGCCTGTCATGATCTTACAGACTTCAATATGATCCTCCCTCAGTCTCACGCACTAAGTAAGAAGTCCTAGTTTGTCCAACCTCTCCCTATAACTCAGTCCATTGAGCCCTTGGCAACATCCTTATATTTTTTTTCTGCATTATTTCCAGTTTAATAACATCCTTCCGATAGCAAAGTGAACAAAACTGAACATAACGCTACCAATATGGCATCATCAGCGTCCTGTATAACTGCAACATGACTCCCTAATTCCGATATTCAGTGAAGTACAGTGATTAAAGCCAGTGTGCCAAAAGCTTTCTTCACTGCACTGTCGACCTGTGAATCAACTTCCAGAGAATCATGCACCTGAATTCCAAGGTCTATCTGTTCCACTACACTCCTTAGGACCCAAACATTCTCCATGAAACTCCAACCTTGATTTGGCTTTCTAAAATGCAAGAACTTACACTGATCAATATTAAAGTCCATTTGACATTTCTTAGCCCACTTCCCCAGCTGATGAAGATACTGCTGTAATTCCTGATAACCTTTCTCACTCTTCATGATGCCGCCAGTTTTAGTGCCGTCTTCAAACTTACAAATCATGCCTGTACATTCTCATCTAAATCATAGATATATGTAATATATAGTGGTGCCAGCATCACCCCCTGAGGCATTCCACTATTCACAGGCCTGCGGTCTGACCAGCATGTTTCCAGTATTAATCTCTGATTCCGACCATCAAGGCAATTTTGTACCTACTTTTGCCAGCTCCCCCTCAATGCCATGCGATCTAACCTTCCAGAGCGGCGTCCCATGTGGTACCTTATTGAAGGCCTCACTGAAATCCATCTAGACTACGTATACCACCCGGACCTCCTCAATGTTGCAGGTCACTTTATCCAAGAACTCCAACAAAATTGTGAGTCATGATCTCCCTTGCACAAAATCCCGTGCTGAATTTGATGAAGGGCTTTTGCCCGAAACATCGATTTTCCTGCTCATCGGATGCTGCCTCACCTGCTCTGCTTTTCAAGCACCATTCTAATCTTACTCCAAACCACACCCTGTCTTTCCAAATGCATGTATATCCAATCTCTCCAAATCTTCTAAAGTAACCTACCCACTAGATTTTAGGATTACTGGTCTTTAGTTCCCAGGTTTATCTTTGTAGCATTTCTTGAATAAGGGCTCAGCATTATTTGTAATCGGGAGAGGAGAGGTCATTGTGGAGAACAGGGAAATTACCAAGAAAACAACCAGTTCCTTTGCATCTGTCTTCATGGAGGAAGATTCAGAAAATCCCCCAGTAATACCAAGTGATCATATCGGACTCCTGGAGCTAAAGACATAATGTCATTTTATATCAGTAACAAGGTAGTACTTGAACATGGAGCTGGATTGAGCATTGCTAAGTCTGACGAAACAGTTGTACTTCATATCAAAATGTCAGAAATAAATCACCAACAGAAGTATTAATTTCACTGTCGATGACTGTGTTTTATTTTCCTGTACTTTCTGCAGAGACCGGAAACGTGATCCAAGCCCTATAGATGAATGGAAGGGATCCAAACAGCTACAAAGGGAAAAAGACATAGTGTGGAAAACTGCAGACCAGTTAACTTGACATTTGTAGGGAAACTGTTGGAATCTATTACACAGGATGACATTTTTACTATTTAGAAATTAACAGCAACCATGGAGAGAATCCGCATGCATTTCCGATAGAGAAATCATACTTGCTAAACTTCGGAATTGTTTGAAGTTGTTTCTTACAACATAGATAATGGGGAACCAGTAGAAGTGGCATATATTGGATTTCGGAAGGGTTTATATTAGATCTCAGTGAGTTTGTAAATGCAATGAATGTGAAGGGTCTTTGGAGGAATATATGTAAGTGGAAAGTTAAAGTTTGGTGCGCATTCATTTAAGAGAGTCAGAACTTTGATGTAAAGACATGTTGAAGCAGTTTCACAGCGTGTTGGTGGGACTGTACCTGGAGTATTGTGCACAGTTTTGGTGACCGAACCTCAGAAAGAATATACTGTCCACAGAGGAAGTGCAATGGATATTTTCCAGATTAATCCCTCAGATGGTGAGATTGCCTGTTGAGGAAACTCGGCCTGTGTTCTCTACAGTTTCAAAGAATGAGAGGTGAGTTCACAGTGAAATTTAGAAAATTCACAAAACATATGACAAGTTGGAAATTAACAGAATGCTTCCCTCGCTGTCTATTCCACATTAAAGACAAATAATAGCAGGATCTGGGACAGGCTAGTTAAGACTGCAATAAGGAGGACATTCTTCACTTGGAGGAGACTAACTAACACAGGGTCATGGAAACCTACTGGCAGGCAAGATTAGTGAGAATCTCCAGGTATGCTCCACGTGTATCCAGCGGAACAGAATAACCAGGAAACAGGTTGGACTCATTAGTGACTTGCCAAGTTGCAACCAAATCAATTTTAGTGGTAGGAGACAGACGGTGGTGGTAGAAGGCTGTTTTTACGATTGGAGGCTAGGGTCCAATGGTGAACCACTGGGATCAGTGTTGTGTCTCTTAATATTTGTGATTCGAAGGTGTTGGTGTTGGACTGGGGTGGACAAAGCTAAAAATTGCATAACACCAGGTTATAGTCCAAAAGGTTAATTTGGTGGCATTAGCTTTCAAAGTGCTTCATCAAAGCGCACAACCACCTGGTGAAGATGCAGCGGATCGAAAGCTCGTGCCTCCGAATAAACCTGTTGGACTATAAGCTGATGTTTTCTGATTTTAAACCTTATCATAAAGGATGCAGCTGTGAATATGGACGAGGGGTGGGGGGAGGGGTGTCATAAGTAAGTTTGTGTTTGATACAACGATTGGCCTGGTAGTTGGCAGTGAGGAGAAAGGCCTTATGTTACAGGAAGATGCAGATGGAATGGTCAGATGGTCATATCAATGTCAGGTGGAATGTAACCATAATAAATATGAGATCATGCACATTGGAAGAAGGAACCAGGCAGGGTAGGGCTCAATGAATGGCACCACACTAGGAAGCTCAGAGGGTTCTTCTCCACATATCCCTGACTGTGGCTGGACAGGGTAACACACAATTTGAGAAAGTGTACAGGAGCGTAAACTCAGCCTTCTCACATAGTTGTATAGATTATAAGAGATATGCGGAACTTTCGTTAGCCAAGATGGAATACTGTGTGTAGTTCTGAGAGCTACATTACAGAAAGGATGTGATTGCACTGGAGGGGGTGCAGAGGAGATTCACCAGGATGCTCCCTGTGATGGAGCATATCAGCTAAGGAGACAGGCTGGATAAGCTTGGGTTGTTTAGTTTGGAGAAAATAAGGCTAAGGGGGACATGAATCAGGAAGATAAGATTACGAGGCACATGGACGGGGTGTATGACAGCAGCTGGTCCTTTTAGTCAAAGGGACACACTTTTAAAGTGAAGAGTTTGAGGCCTAGTGAGGATTAGAGGACTGTTTTTCACCCAAAGTGTGTTGGGGTCTGGGATGCACTTCGAGAGACGGGAATTGTCATGGAAACCTCAAAACCATTAGAAAATACGTGGTTGTGCACTTGAACTGCCATAAGATTCATAGAGACGGGTTTTGTGTTGGAAGTTGGGGCTAATGTAGACCGGGCTGTATTTCTGATAGTACAGAGTCTGTGCTTCTGTGATTGTATGGCTGTGGAAGGTCAATCATTTAGCAGCTTAAGGTAGGAATTGATGGGTTTCTGAAGAATATCTTCTCAAAGTGTATATGAGTGAACTTGTAATATCTTCTGAAAATACGTCAATGGCAAAATTAAGAGAAAAAGGTGCAGCTTTCTTACAGTCTGATACCAGATAATTGAGGACAGGGAAATAGCAGACTAATGGAGCAAATACTTATGTTATGCCTTCACAGTAGAAAATAAAGCAAAAATAAAATTTCCGCAATACTAGTCAACTTTAGTCTGGTGAGAAAAAGGGAATAGAATGAAATTAGCAACTAAAACGTTTCAGAGAAAATATTGGACTGAAATTAATGGGCATAGACAAAGTCAACAGATGTTTATGACATAGGATTCATACTTGAGAAAGTGGCTTTTAGCAACATTATGGAGAAGGTATCAACGCAATACCATTGGAATCTCAGAAAGATTTTTGATAAAGCCACAATTTTTTCAAATTCGAATCCTATGGCACTGGGGTTAATATATGGTAATTGTTTTAGAATGGGAGAGATGGCAGGAAACAGTGAGTATGAATAAAACCATGTTTTTTGAATGGAAGGCTTGGAGGATATAACAAGGATCGAGATTTGGCATTCAGCTATTCCCAATACACATCATATCTTTGGTTGAGGGGCTCAATTGCAATATTCACAAGCCTGCTGACAGCACTAAACGATGTGAGCTTGTGAGTGGATGAGGAGGATGGAAAAAAAGGCTCCAATGTGATTGAGGCAAGTGGAATGACTGGGCAAATACCTAGCAGATGGAGATAAATGGCAGAGATGAGAGGCTGTGTGCTTTGATGGGATCATTTGAATGGCAGCCTATCATTTGAAAAGGGATTGGTTGAAAAATGTTGATCTATAAATGAACTTAAGCTGCATTTTTGTTTATTTCTGCGCAGCCTTCCGAGTCTATGTAGGCAGTGAGTTCTGAACATGGAAGTCAATACTGGGAATGGCATTGGCACGCTGTATACAGTCTACATAGACCCAGCAAGTGGGAGCTGTAACATTGAATAGAATCTGGATCTCCCTGTACACTAGTCACTGAAAGCAATATTGCAGGAGCAGAAAGCAGGTAGGGAGATAAATGGTTTATTCACTTCATTTCAGGGGGATTTAGAATACAGGAGTAAGGGTCATTTACTGCAACTGTATAGGGCCTTAGTGGGACCCGATCTCTAACTTTGTGCAGTTTTAGTGTCCTTACCTAATAAAGGGCAAACCTGACATTGAGGGAATGCAGTGAAGGATGACCAGACTGATCTCTGGAATGACAGGTTAGTTGTGGGATCAGAGTTTGGGGTGACTGGGCCTGTATTCCACGGGCTTTAGGAAAATGAGTTGAAATATCAGTGAGATATATAAAACTCTGACAGGGTGTGGCAGATTGGAAGCAGGGATGATAGTTCACTTTACAGAAAACGATTCACGAATCGCATTACAGTTACATCATACTTAATAAACAAGCGTTATCATAGAACTCCCTATATATTGATGAGACGAAGGCACTATATTTCATAATGTTTAAACATATTTTGAGATATGAACATTGTATGGGGAAAACTGCATTGAGGAGATGTTCGGCCATCAAATAGTATGGGGAAAGCTCAATGTGCTGAATGACCTCTTCCTCTTCCGATGTTTCTGTGCAGTCTGTGGGAAAGCTCTGTAAATGTTGTCACAAGCTCTCAGATGTTAGGAAGGATGTCTATGCAGGGTCAACAGGACTGTGTTTCCCATTCCCTTTTCTGATAACGAGGTTAATGCCGGGTGTTCTGTCAGGTTTTATCCCTTAAGACCTCAGAGTAGTTTGATATAATTAAGTGTCTCACGTGGCCGATTCAGAGACCATGTCTGTGCGTCTGGAGTCACTTTTAGGCCAGACCAGGAAAGCACGGTAGATTCACTTCCTGAAAGTATATTGGTGTAGGAGATCGATGTTTACAATCAACATCACTATTACTGATACCAGATTTTAGGTCTCGATATTTTATCAATTATTTTTAACTTCCACCAGCTGCCAGAGCATTGGCCTGGTCTGGATTCGTAATCCAATGATATGTTCACTACAGCACCATCTCCACATGGGGACCTATCGGAACCCACACTGAATTGATTATTTCGGTGCTACTTGACAGCTCTATCAAAAAGTATTCCCACCAATTTGACTGTCGTGATGGGACTGAGGGTGTGGTAATTGGTCAGATTGTAATTATTCTCCTATTCAGGGACTGGACATAATTGAGTAATTTTCCACATTGCCAGGGAGATGTCAGAGTTGGAGTTGGAATGAAACAGCTTCCCCATGGACACGGCTTGTTGTGCAGCACAGGTCTTCAGTCATATTGCAGGAATGCTGTCAGGGCCCATTGCCTTTGTCGTATCAATAGTTTTCAGCTGTTTCCTCATGACTGTACAGCAAATAGAATTCTTTGAAGGCTGGCATCTGCGATTCTGTGGGAATCATGATGAGTGTGAGGTGGATCATCCATTCAACACGTCTGGCTGAGGATAGTGCAGACACCACATCCTAGGCTTTTATCAATGACGTACAGAGCTGTTCCGATATTTAAGATGAGGATATTTGTGGAGTCCTCTCCTCCAGTAAATTGTTTAATAGTCCATCGACATTTATGTTTGGAGTTGGCAGTATGGACAGAGCTTAGACCTGATATGTTAGTCTTGGGATCATTTCCCCTCTCCATCAGACATTAGTTCTGCTGGTCGGAATTTAACCAGTTAAGTGTGGTAGCTTTAATAGGTTGTCAACAGGTTTAGGTCCACGTGACTTAGACCCTGTAATGTTTAGCCACACTCATCACTGAACCATGAATCGGCTTGATGGTAATGGTAGACTGATGAATTACCGTCGGGAAAATGTTACAGATTGCCGTTGAATACAGTTCTGTTTCTGCTATTGCTGCAGCATCAAATGGTAACCCAGTTTGAGTTGCAATATCTACAATTCAATTCTACTGACTGTCCCCTAGTTCACACCCATCAGCCCTGTATTCTCTACCTAATCTGGTTTCTGATGCAGTAACACTTGCATTTTCATATTCTCGTTCTGCTGAGGGCCTCTCCCTGATGTTGCGCCTCTAATTTGTTACTTTAACTCAATCCATTTAAAGTAATGATCAAAATCGTTTCTCTTCCACAATGTCAACTTCTGTTGTTTGAAGTGAATGTGTTTCCCTTTGTTCTCCCTGACCATGATTAAGAGCTCTGTAGTGTCAGTAATGCCAGACTTATGTAGTTTCAGAGTCAAGGAACTTGTCTACCATGCATTATTGTTCAGTTCCCAGTGTACGACGCTCCATGGTGAACAGGATGTTTGAGCATCTTTGACATACTTCTTTGGAAATTGTCCAAAAACAGAAATTGCTGAAGATGTTGCAGCATCTTCTGGAATTAATGCAGTGTTTATCTTTCAGGTACAGTGACCCTTGAGAAGGCCCCCAGTTTCTCAATCAATTTTAGTATATTTATTACCAGTATTCAAAGTTTGTGCGAAGATTTGTAGCTCGGGTGCTGGTTGTTGTGGTTCTGTTCGCCGAGCTGGAAGGTTTTGTTGCAAACGTTTCGTCCCCTGGCTAGGCGACATCATCAGTGCTTGGGAGCCTCCTGCGAAGCGCTTCTTTCATGTTTCCTCCGGTGTTTATAGTGGTCTGTCCCTGCCGCTTCCGGTTGTCAGTTTCAGCTGTCTGCTGTAGTGGTTGGTATATTGGGTCCAGGTCGATGTGTTTGTTGATGGAGTTTGTGGATGAATGCCATGCCTCTAGGAATTCCCTGGCTGTTCTCTGTCTGGCTTGCCCTATGATAGTAGTGTTGTCGCAGTCGAATTACCAGTATCCATAGTTATTTATTTTGCAAAAATTTGTTCCGTGCCTATTCATTTCTGGAGAAATTCAGCAGGTCTGTCAGTATCTGCAGAGAAAGAGAAACAGCGTTCGCATTTCAAGCCCAGTATGACACTTCTTCAGAACTGAAAAGGATTGGAACCTTGGCTTTTCAATAGCTTGCCAGAGATGGGGGGTGGGTGGCAGAGGAAAGATGGGGTGGCAAAGATAAACCGGCTTTTAGCAGTGGTGAATGAGAAGATGATATAAATTAAGATGTGAATGAGGAAAGGGTTCTCTCTATTGAGTGCAAGATAAAGAAGACAAAATCCACAAGGTCATAGGGAGACCAGGAAGGAGAATGTTGACTATGTGGCATTATAAAGATCTGGACATAAATACGTTTTCACTTTCGAGATCATCGCCCTCTTTAGACAAAGGATACTAGGTGCTTGACTTCTTATTGGCACTAGTAAGCGTTTCATGCTGCCTTAGTATCGTAATAGGGAGAAAAAACAAATCACAGTATGAAGTTTGGACTGAGTATTGTTTACCTGTCATGTTGACTATAGTTTCAAATTTGCATATTTATCTTGAAATGCTTGTTCTTAAAGTTAGTATTGGATGGAGTGTAGAAGGTTGAGGGATGACATTATAGAGTTTCTAAATCAGGAGAGGTATGGATAGGGTGAATAGCCAAGGTCTTTTCCACTGGATGGGGGAGTTCAGCCGGAAAAGGCATAGGTATCAGGTGAAAGAGGGAAAATTTACAAGGGTCGCAGGGGCAGTGTTTTTACACAGAGGGTGTTGTGGGTATGGAATGAGCTGCCAGAGGAAGAGTGGTAATGCATGTACAGCTAAAACATTTAAAACACATTTGGACAAACATATGGATGGGAAACATTTAGAATCATATGAGCCAAATGAAAGTAGATGGGACGAGCTTAATTTGGAAAAACTGGCTCACATGGACATTTAGAAAAGCTTCACGCAGGTTCAGAGTTGTTTTGTGAAAGGGAAGTTATATTTTGCCCTGTAAAATCATGCAAAGTATTTCTGGCGATGCCTGAGAATGTAACAAGCGGACTTGATAAAGGGGATCTGTTAAACACCAGGCGTTCCAGAGTTTTTCCACAAGATATTACAAAATAAAAGTTCTTACACGAGACAGAAGCTCCTAGGATGATGGAGAATGTATTAACATGGGATGATGATTGCTTAACATATAGAAATCGGAAAGACAGGATGAATGGATCTTCATGATAAAGGTATATCTGCTGGAGGACCACAGCTATCAGTCCGCTGGCATCAGTAATTTACACTCTATACTGATAGTCTGAAGGAGGGAGCTGAGTGCAATATACATCTGAGTTTGTGGATGACACTGAGAATCAAAAGGTAGGCTGTTGTTTATTGGAGAGGACTTCCAGAAAAGAACAGTACAAAGGGATTGGAGTGCTCCTTTATATGAAACATAAAGTCAACATGCCAAAGCAGCAAATAACTAGGTTGGTTCATTAGCCGGCTTCCAGGAATGAAAGCGTTGTATTATTGAGAATCTGTAAAATGGAGAGGCGATTATTCATTGGGGTTTAAATGAATGAGGAGTGATACTGCTAAAAAAATACAAGTCACAGAAGGGACAGGAGAAGGTAGATGTTGAGAAGTTGTTACCATTCCTGAGTGGAGTCTCGAACTCGATGACATAGATACCGAATATGGAACATCGATTTCTATCTGAGATGCAAAGTGATGTCTTCTCTCAGAAGGTAGTGAATGTCTGGAATTCCCTAACCCAGAGAGGTGTGGAGGGATACAAGGAGTTGGCAAGAAAGTGTATTTAGACCTGGAGTAGATCAGCCATGTTCGTAATTAATGACAGGGCAATCTTGAGGGGCCGAAAAGCCTACTCTTGGTCCTATTTATTAAATTCACATGTTATGCTTTTGCAAAGTAACTGTTTAATTTCCCGGAAGTTGTGTTGTGTAATGCTACATTAGGGTGAGCAGAGGATTTGTTTAAGTTAGCGCTGGGCGGGGTATGGGGGCTGTATTCACAGCAAATCTGGGTCTGTAACACGACCCAGATCTGGATCAGACGTTGCGGAGAGGGGAAGCCTGCAAACAGAGATTTGGGGTGAGTGTCACTTCCTGACCCAGCCTGGATTTTCCAAGTACATTTTAAAAACTGCACCTAACCATCAGAACAGCCTTGATCTGCCCCTGTGTAGCAGGTCCGAAGGGCTGAATGGAATATCAGAACATAGGGCTGAGGGACACGAGTGGGCCATTCGGCCCTTTGACACGACTCAACCAGTAAATAAAGTCGTGGCTCATCTCATTGTGGTCCCAGCTGCACTTTTCTCTCCATGCACCATTATCCCTGATTCACCTGTCTATGGAAAATCAGACGAAGCCAGCCTCGATATAATATAAAGACTCAGCCATCCCAAACTTCTGGGAAAGAGAATTCCCACTTGAATGAATTCCCACTTTGTGATTTTTTTTCTCACTCCAGTTGTGACTGAGAATGGAGGGTGTCACTGTTTCCTTTTCTAGTCCCACTCTTCCACAGCTCACAACAAATTTTAAATGTAACCAGGTTGGTGATACAGCTGGTGATAAAGGTCTCAGACTGAGTCAGGTTCAGTCATAAGAACAAGTCAGGCAGATTTCTTTAGTCAGCCACAAGTTACTGACAGAACTAACGGAGGAGTATGGTGGATCTGTGGGTAGCACTGCTGCCTCACATCACCAAGGAGCTGGGTTCAATTCCAACCTCGGGCGACCCTCTATATGGAGTTTGAACATTCTCCCGTGCCTGTGTGGGTTTCCTCTCAGTGCTCCAGTTTCCTGCCATAGTCAAAGATGTGCAGTTTAAAGTGGATTGCCCATAGTGGCCAGGGATGTGTCGGTTAGATGGGTTAGTTATGGGAATTGCAGGTTTACATGGGTAAGATTGGGGGCACGTCCAGGTGGGATGTTGTTTGTTGGGTCAGTGCGGACTTCATGGACGGAATGTCCTGCCTCCACACTGTAGAGGTTCTATGAAAATGACAATAAATTTGGACTATACAAACACCCAGTGGGTACATGCCTAATCCACACTTATGAAGGTCTTGTATGTTTCATTCTCATTCCAAGAGTAACCTGTTAAAGCCTTCATAATATCAACCCTTCACCCCAGGAATACGTGAAATGAAATATCTCTGAAATGCTTCCAATGTAATAATATCCTTTCTCACAGAAGGAGACACAAAAGACTAATCTCACACTCAGATCATAATGTTTATAATTGTTTTCCCAAAGTGCTGTCAGTCTTTGGAACACTCTTCCCCACAGAACATTGGAGGCAGAAATATTGAATATTTTTGAGGCACA
>NC_057717.1:58690071-58701420 GCF_004010195.1 Chiloscyllium plagiosum | reverse complement strand
CTCGAGAATAGGGGTACGATGAAGAATATTCACATCGTTGGTTTACTGGAGCGGACAGAAGGTGGTCAGCTGGTGAGTTTTTTCAAGAACTGGCTGCAACGATCCCTTCACTTCAAAACTGAGGAGGGACGGGTGAAGAGTGAGACAGTTCATCGGGTTGCGGCGTGGAAGTCAGACTCAGACTAACGCCTTCATCCTGTCCTTGCGCGATTACATAGTTATGGGGACAAACAAAGTCTAATGGAATCTTCCAGATCCCAGGGGAAAGATCGGATGGGTTTAATTCACGAGGGCTCCAGTATTATGTTCTTTCAGGACTTTTCAGTGGCGGTGATTCAGGAAAGAAAATCTTTTGATGATATCAAAAGAAGATTAAGGGAAATCTGGATTCAGTATTCCTTACGGTGCCCAGCTGTGCTCGATATTGCTTTCAATGGATCCATGAACTCGTCTGACTCTCCAGAGAAAGCGAAAACTTTGTGGACATTTTAAAGTAAGCTGGATATTTAGATAATCCTGTTTCTCTCTGAAAGAAATTTTCTTGGATTTTTCTGCTATTCACCGGTGTTAAATTATAGCCGGGAATGGGTAGAGTACTCATTTTTAACTTCTTCATTAGTATTACTACTTGTTTTTCTTTCTTTGCTTGTGTCTGGGGTGCAGCTCAAGCTGGAGGGAGTTACAAAGGTAGTTGTGATGACTAGGTGCCGACCGAAAGGCAGTTCAAGCCCGATTTTTGTTGTTAATTGCCCTGGATTCCATATTGGTAGCGGGCAGAAGATAAAGTTTTGAGATATGTAAGTGTCCCCAGTGGGCAGTGGGGGGTAAATTCGCCAATCGAGTGTCATTGGCATTTTGGGTTTTATTTCGTTTTCTGCATTTTTGTGTGTTTAGCTTTGGAAGGTTTTGAGAGCTTGTTGGTTGTAGTAGTTTTACTTTGTTCAATTTTTAGGCCCAATGAGTCTTTTCTTTATTTATGATCAGCGATGTGTTATTCGATGTGAAACGCTAGAGTTGAAATGTTGCTACAGTGTGTTCTGGATAATGTGGCTCTTAAATGTTGTACCTGGAGCATTCAGGGGTTCCATCTGCCAGTCAAGAGGAAAACTGTACTTTCTAGTCTTAAAACAGAGAGGTTGGATGTTGTCCTATTGCAGGAGATGCTCCTTGATGACAAGAAACATTTGACGTTACAGCAGAGTGGGTTTGATCCGGTTTATTTCTCATCTTTTAATACTAGGAGTACGGGAGAAGCCATACTAGTGAAGAAGAATCTTCCATTTAAATTACTAGATTGTATGAGACGCTCACGGAAGGATCATCATTCCCAAAGTCTTGAACTATGGGAAATAATACAGTATTTTGAATGTTTATTGCCCGTTGGCGCACCGTCTTAAAATCCTGGAAGATGCATTTTCCAAAGTAAGTTATCTTGCATCATGGCACGTTATTGTAGAAGGAGTTCTCGACTCTCTTATGGCCCCACGGTGGACAGAATGTCCATAGGTCCTGCAATGCCCTCGTTATAATGAAAGCAATTAGTGGGTTAGAGCTGGTGGATACCTGGAGGTAGATCTAACTCACAAGTCGGGATTTTATTTTCTCCTTTAACCCTAACAAATTCCACACGAGGGTTGATCTCTTCCCCATCCCTGCAACAATCTTAGACACAGTGGCATCCTGCACAATTGGGAATATTACCCCAACATACCTGCCCCAGCATTAAGATAGAAGTCACATGTTGTATGCAGATGAGGGTCTTATGTTTTTGTCAAATCGCACAGTTTCGGCAGCTCACGTGATGCAATGCATTAATTCGCTTGTCGCCTTTTCGGGCTATAAGATTAATTTTACAAAGTTTGTGGCCAAGCCTATGGGAGGTCTTAGGGCAAATATTGGTTTCCTTTTAAATGGTCACGGGGGTGGTTTCCCTATTTCAGTATATTCAATGCATCTGTCTTTGATCATTATTTAACGTGAACTGTGTCAATTTATTTGACAAAGTAAAACAAGACCTTCAAAGATGGGAGGCACTTCCAATATCCTGGCTAAGTCGGATAGCTGTTATTAAAATGAATGTCCTTCCTTATTTGCTATACCTCATGAATGCTTCCTTTGATGTTTCCCAGACAGATATTTAGGAGACGTAATGGCTGGTTTAGCTCTTTTATTTGGCACCATAAGCGACTCTTTATCAAGCTAACCAAATTGCAACACCCCACAGATTGTGGGGAGTAGATCTCCCAGATCAAAAGCTATCAATTAAGCTCTTTATTATCCTACGTGAGTGTCTGGGCCACTGAGGACTCAGCGTCAATACGGTTAGATATCGAACCCTCTCAGACAAAGTGAACCCTTATAAGTCTTTTGTTCTTAGACAAAATGACAACATTTTTGGAGTATTCTCATAACCCAATAATTATCAATAAAGTTAAAGTTTGAATGACAATGAGTCAGATCGAGGGCAATACAGCCAAAACCTTGTTTCTTATCCCTATAATTGGTATATCAAGTTGTCAACCGGGGAAAATGGTTTCCATGTTTAAACTGTGGGAAGCCAGGGGTGTACCTTGCTTCAGTGATTTAGAATTAATAGAATCCCTACAGTGTGGAAACAGGTCCTTGGGCCCAACAAGTCGACTTCGACCAACCCAGACCCATTCCCCTACCATCATATATTTACCAACCTACACATCCCTGAACACTATGGGTAATTTACCAATAGCCAATTCATCTTTCGATCCTAGTGCTGTGAGGCTGCAGTGCTATCTACTGAGCCAGGACGTTTTATTTGAGGGAGAAATAATGACATCATTTGATCAAATAATTCGTAAGTATGGACTACCTAGTAGAGACCTCTTCTGTTTGTTTCTTTTTCAAATCAGAGATTTGATTTTAAAATAATACACTTTTAACAGACTCTTACAGATCCGATAGAGAGAAGCGGGTGCTTAATGCTCAGAATACACTCTCTGTCATTACCCTTTAACATTAGTTGGAGAGTGTCCCCTCAGACGAGACTGTGGAGCTTTGTGATGTCTGCAAGATAGAGTTGGGGTTCAGAACACCTCTGAGACATGGGAGGACATTTGTGAAAATGCTCGAAGGATTTTGATCTGTAATAGGACCCATTCCATGCAGTTGAAAATTCTTCATAGGGTCTATCTGACCCCAGATTGTCTCTCAAAATGCAAAGTGGGATTATCTTTAGCATATCGTAAATGCAGAATGACTACAGGCACTCTTACTCATTGCTTGTTGTCCTGCTGCAGGCTTCATATATATTGGAGCACTGTGTTAGGTGTGATAGAGTGGAACTTGGGGACTGAATTGGAGATGGACACGGTTTTTCTTTTCCTGGGCCTGCCCAGGGTACTTTACAGATATGCACATGCGGAAAAATTATATCCTTACTTTCTGTGCTAGAAAAAATGTTTTGTTGTGTTGGATGTCTGAAAACCCCAGGTCTGTTGGGTCGTCGTAAGTTCTTCATGGAGAATATCCCTTTGGACATTCTCACCAGTGTGGCACATCAAAAAACAGAGATTTATATAAGACATGGCAGCCCTTTTTGGATTACCACGATACAGGTTTATCGGTCACATTAATAAGGGCTTGTATATAGCCATGACAATATGGTCTAATGATTCTAATATCCAGCGAGGAAGAATTATGAACATAAAAATGTGTATCAGTTAATGCTCTTGAAGAATGAGACCGATCGATTTGTTATGCTGAGCTGTACTATTTATTCATTATTTATTCATTATTTATTGTTTATTTTTTATTCTTTCTCTATCTATTTAGTGTTTTTAACTTATTTTGTATGTACATGCACATGAGTGTAATTTTGATCAGTTATTTGAGTTGTGTTGTTATTGGGTTATTATAATATTAAAAATCTCTTTTTCAATAAAATTACTATTTTTAAATTAAAATGCTAACATTGATAGAAGAGAGCCCCAAAGAACGCTCATTAGAGAGACCACTCATTCTTCTTTACCGTGAGCATCATCACATTTCGGGTGATGGGGTGACGTTGAGAGACTATCCCCTTCATGGTAACCTCAGTCCATGTGAGGAACTGAACCTGCGCAGTTGGCCTCCCTCTACACTACAAACCTGTCGTCCAGCCAACTGAGGGGCGACAGAGCAACTGTTACAGTCTCCCCAGTCTCCCTGCATATTTGTTTCTCCAATTCGCATTGATTATTTGGAGGCTGACAGTGCAACCACTATAACATCACCAGCCCCCTCTTAGTGCTTTGCACCATTCACAAAAAAATCACTGGACATTATATCAGTTATTTCATCTTTAAATACTGGAGTGGTGTGCGCCTGAAAAGGAACTACTGGTATTTAAACTGTTTCCATTTACATCTCTCCTTTGCAATGATTTTCACACCCACAGCGCACCTTGCCAAGGCACAGTTAAGATATGGAGCTATAAATGGATGGGAGCTGCACATCCAGTCACTGCTAGCATCAGCTGCAAGATTCCCCACACTGGGCAGTGACCTAACACAGTGCTAACGAAAAATGCAAAAGCCTGCACAGCTCCTCACGCTGGACATTTAGCACAGGATTATAGATCAAGCATTGGTGTGGGCTGCACTGAGTTCCACTCTGGACATTGCTGGGTAGCATTCAACAGTTCGCCAGCCGGATGTTCACAGTGCTCCATCCTGAACATACAATGGATGGGCTGGTTATTTGAGTTGGATTACGAATGTGAGAGAATGAAACATCTTGCAAAGCCTTTATTTTGTGTTTTCATTCTTGTGATTGGACCCTTCAAATCCTGACTCATCCGATTAGACCCGACCCTCTGGATGAGTGATGGTGACTGTTGTTACGGCATCTGGGTCTGCAACATGACCAACAAATGGAGCAGAAGCTGCAGAGAGGGCATCCTCCATAAAATGGCATGAGGGAATCACTATTAGATCAGCCGTGCTCTGAGTGAATGGTGGGGCAGGATTGTGTGGACCACGAATGCAATTTATTCATATATTTCTGTTTGTAACAGGCAAACTCCCCTTCTCTCCCAGTGTCCCATACTGGTGGGGAGTGAGTCACCACCTCCTGTTCCAGCGTAACAGGCTCCTCGGGCCTCACTAGCCTCCAGATTTCCCTGTGCCCTAGTTTCGAGTAGTTGAATGACTGCCTCCTCTTCCTGTGTCCCAGTATCGAGCAGTTGAGTGACTACCTCCTCTTCCTGTGTCCCAGTCTCGAGCAGTTGAATGACAATCTTCTGTTACTGTGTACCAGGCTCGACCATTGAGTGACTCCCTCCTGTTGCAGTTTCCCAGACTCGAGCAGCTGAGTGACTGCCACTTGTCCCCGTCTCCCAGTCTTGAGCAGTTGAGTGACTGCCTCCTGTTCCTGTGTCCCAGTCTGGAACAGTTGAGTGACTGCCTCCTGTTCCTGTGACCCAGTCTCGAGCAGTTGAATGACTCCCTCCTGTTCCTGTGACCCAGTCTCGGGCAGTGGAATGACTGCCTCCTGTTCCTGTGACCCAGTCTCGAGCAGTTGAATGACTCCCTCCTGTTCCTGTGCCACAGTCTCGAGCCGTTGAATGACTCCCTCCTGTTCCTGTGACCCAGTCTCGGGCAGTGGAATGACAGCCTCCTGTTACTGTGTCCCAGTATCGAGCAGTTGAGTGACTGCCTTCTGTTCCTGTGTCCCAGTCTCGAGCAGTTGAGTGACTCCCTCCTGTTCCTGTGTCCCACTCTCGAGCAGTTGACAGACTCCCTCCTGCTCCTGTGTCCCAATCTCGGGCAGTGGAATGACTGCCTCCTGTTCCTGTGACCCAGTCTCGAGCAATTGAGTGACTCCCTCCTGTTACTGTGTCCCAGTATCGAGCGGTTGAGTGACACCCTACTCTTCTTGTGACCCAGTCTCCTGCAGTTGAGTGACTTCCTTCTGTTCCTGTGTCCCAGTCTCGAGAAGTTGAGTGACTCCCTCCTGTTCCTGTGTCCAAGTCTGGACTGGTTGAGTGACTGCCTCCAGTCCCTGTGTCCCAGTCTCGAGCAGTTGAGTGACGGCCTCCTGTTCCTGTGTCCCAGTCTCGAGCAATTGAGTGACTCCCTCCTGTTCATTTGTCCCAATCTCGACCAGTTGACTGACTCACTCCTGCCCCTGTGTCCCAGTCTCGAGCAGTTGACTGACTCCCTCCTGTTCCTGTGTCCCACTCTCGAGCAGTTCAGTGTCTCCTACCTGTACCTGTGTCCCAGACTCGAGCAGTTGAGTGACTCCCTCCTGTTCCTGTGTCCCAGGCTCGAGCAGATGAATGACTCCCTCCTGTTCCTGTGACCCAGTCTCGAGCAATTGAGTGACTCCCTCCTGTTCTTGTGACCCAGTCTCGAGCAGTTGAGTGACTCCCTTCCGTTCCTGAGTCCCAGTCTCGAGCAGTTGAATGACTCCCTCCTGGCCCTGTGTTGCAGTCTCCTGCAGTTGAGTAACTTCCTCCTGTTCCTGTGTCCCAGTCTCGAGAGGTTGAGTGACTCCCTCCTGTTCCTGTGTCCAAGTCTGAAACGGCTGTGTGACTGCCCCCTGTCCCTGTGTCCCAGTCTCGAGCAGTTGAGTGATGGCCTCCTATTCCTGTGTCCCAGTCTCGAGCAATTGAGTGACTCCCTCCTGTTCATTTGTCCCAATCTCGACCAGTTGACTGACTCACTCCTGTCTCTGTGTCCCAGTCTCGAGCAGTTGACTGACTCCCTCCTGTTCCTGTGTCCCACTCTCGAGCAGTTGAGTGACTCCTACCTGTACCTGTGTCCCAGTCTCGAGCAGTTGAGTGACTCCCTCCTGTTCCTGTGTCCCAGTCACGAGCAGTTGCGTGACTACCTTCTGTTCCTTTGTCCCAGTCTCGAGCAGTTGAATGACTCCCTCCTGATCCTGTGTCCCAGTCACGAGCAGTTGCGTGACTGCCTTCTGTTCCTTTTTCCCAGTCTCGAGCAGTTGAATGACTCCCTCCTGTCCTTGTGTCCCAGTCTCGAGCATTTGCGTGACTACATCCTGTTCCTGTTTCCCAATCTCGAGCAGTTGCGTGACTCCCTCCTGTATATGTGTCCCAGACTCGAGCAGTTGAGTGTCTCCCTCCTGTTCCTGTGTCCCAGGCTCGAGCAGTTGAACGACTCCCTCTTGTTCCTGTGTCCCAGTCCCGAGCAGTTGCGTGACTACCTTTTTCCCCCTGTGTCCCAGTGTCGAGCAGTTGAATGACTACCTCCAGTTCCTGTGTCCCAGTCTCGAACAGTTGAATGAATGCCTCCTGTTCCTGTGTACCAGTCTCGAGCAGTTGAATGACTCCCTCCTGTCCCTGTGTCCCAGTCTCGAGCAGATGACAGACTCCCTCCTGTTCCTGTGAACGAGTCTCGAGCAGTTGAGTGACTCCCTCCTGTTCCTCTGTCGCAGTCACGAGCGGTTGACTGACTCCCTCCTGTCCCTGTGTCCCAATCTCGAGCAGTTGAGTGACTCCCTAATGTCCCTGTGTCCCAGTCTCGTACATTTGACTGACTCCCTCTTGTTCCTTTTTCCCAGTCTCGAGCAGTTGAATGACTCCCTTCTGTCCTTGTGTCCCAGTCTCGAACATTTCCGTGACTACCTCCTGTTCCTGTTTCTCAATTTCCGAGCAGTTGACTGACTCCCTCCTGTTCCTGTGTCCCAATCTCGAGCAGTTGAGTGACTCCCTAATGTCCCTGTGCCCCAGTCTCGTAAATTTGACTGACTCCCTCTGGTTCCTTTTTCCCAGTCTCGAGCAGTTGAATGACTCCCTCCAGTCCTTGTGTCCCAGTCTAGAGCATTTGCGTGACTACCTCCTGTTCCTGTTTCTCAATCTCGAGCAGTTGAATGACTCCCTCTTGTTCCTGTTTCCCAGTCTTGAGCCATTGAATGACTCCCTCCTGTTCCTGTTTCCCAGTCTCGAGCAGTTGAGTGACTGCCTCCTGATCTAGTGTCCCCGTCTCGAGCAGTTGAGTGACTCCCCCCTGTCCCTAAGTCCCAGTCTTGAGCAGTTGAGTGACTGCCTCCTGTTCCGGTGTCCCAGTCTCGAGCAGTTGAATGACTCCCCCCTGTTCCTGTATTCCAGTCTCGTGCAGTGGAATGACTCCCTCCTGTTCCTGTGACACCGTCACAAGCAGTTGAGTGACTTCCTCCCGTTCCTGTGTCCCAGTCTCGAGCAGTTGAGTGACTGCCTCCTGTCCCTGTGTTCCAGTCACGTGAGTGGAATGACTGCCTCCTGTTCATGTGACCTCGTCTCGAGCAATTGAGTGACTCCATCCTGTTCCTGTGTCCCAGTATCAAGCAGTTGAGTGACTTCCTCCTGATCCTGTGTCCCAGTATTGAGCAGTTGAGTGACTCCCTCCTGTTCCTGTGACACAGTCACAAGCAGTTGAGTGACTTCCTCTGGTTCCTGTTTCCCAGTCTCGAGCAGTTGAGTGACTGCCTCCTGACCCGGTTTCCCAATCTCAAGCAGTTAAGTGACTCCCTCCTGTTCCTGTGTCCCAGGCTCGAGCATTTGAGTGACTGCCTTCTGTTCCTGTGTCCCAGTCTCGAGCAGTTGAATGAATCCCTCCTGTTCCTGTGACCCAGACTCGAGCAGCTGAGAGACTGCCCCCTGTGCTTGTGTCCCAGTCTCGAGCATTTGCGTGACTACCTCCTGTTCCTGTTTCCCAATCTCGAGCAGTTGCGTGACTCCCTCCTGTTCTTGTTTCCCAGTCTCGAGCAGTTGAGTGACTGCCTCCTGTTCCTGTGTCCCAATCTCGAGCAGTTGCGTGACTACCTCCTGTTCCTGTGTCCCAGACTCGAGCAGTCGAATGACTCCCTCCTGTCCCTGTGTTCCAGACTCGTGAGTAGAATGACTGCCTCCTGTTCCTGTGACCTCGTCTCGAGCAATTGAGTGACTCCATCCTGTTCCTGTGTCCCAGTAGAGAGCAGTTGAGTGACTGCCTCCTGTTCCTGTGTCCCAGTATCGAGCAATTGAGTGACTCCATCCTGTTCCTGTGTCCAAGTCTGGAGCAGTTGAGTAACTCCCTCCTGTTCCTGTGTCCAAGTCTGGAGCAGTTGAGTAACTCCCTCCTGTTCCTGTGACCCAGACTCGAGCAGTTGAGTGACTCCCTCCTGTTCCTGTGACGCAGTCTCGAGCAGGTGAGTGACTGCCTCCTGTGCCTGTGTCCCAGTCTCGAGCCATTGAATGACTCCCTCCTGTCCCTGTATTCCAGTCTCGTGCAGTTGAGTAACTCCCTCCTGTTCCTGTGAGCAAGTCTCGAGCAGTTGAATGACTCCTTCCTGTTCCTGTGTCCAAGTCTGGACAGTTGAGTGACTGCCTCCTGTTCCTGTGTCCCAGTCTCGAGCAGTTGACTGACACCCTCCTGTCCCTGTGTCCCAGTCTCAAGCAGTTGAATGGCTCCCTCCAGTTCCTGTGTCCTAATCTCGAGAAGTTGAGTGACTGCCTCCTGTTCCTGTGCCACAGTCTCGAGCAGTTAAATGACTTCCTCCTGTTCCTGTGTCCCAATCTCGAGCAGTTGAATGACTCCCTCCTGTCTCTGTGTCCCAGTCTCGAGCAGTTGGGTGACTCCATGGTGTACCTATGTCCCAGACTCGAGCGGCTGAGTGACTGCCCCCTGTCCCTGTGTCCCAGTCTCGACCAGTTGACTGACTCCCTCCTGCCCCTGTGTCCCAGTCTCGAGCAGTTGACTGACTCCCTCCTGTTCCTGTGTCCCACTCTCGAGCAGTTGAGTGACTCCTACGTGTACCTGTGTCCCAGACTCGAGCAGTTGAGTGACTCCCTCCTGTTTCTGTGTCCCAGGCTCGAGCAGTTGAATGACTGCCTCCTGTTCCTGTGTCCCAGTATCGATCAATTGAGTGACTCCATCCTGTTCCTGTGTCCCAGACCCGTGCAGTGGAATGACTACCTCCTATTCCTGTGACCTAGTGTCAAGCAGTTGAGTGACTCCCTCCTGTTCCTGTGTCCCAATCTCGAGCAGTTGATTGTCTCCGTCCTGTTCCTGTGTCACTGTCTGGAGCAGTTGACTGGCTACTTCCTGTTCCTGTGTCCCAGTCTCGAACAGTTGACTGACACCCTCCTATCCCTGTGTCTCAATCTCGAGCAGTTGACTGACTCACTCCTGTTACTGTGTGCAAGTCTCGAGTCACCGGCGCCTGTTCCTGTGTCACAGACTCGAGCAGTTGAGTGACTACCTCCTGTTCCTGTGTCCCAGTCTCGAGCAGTTGAGTGACTGCCTCCTGTTCCTGTGTCCCAGTCTCGAGCAGTTGTGTGACTACCTCCTGTTCCTGTTTCCCAGTCTCGAGCAGTTGAATGACTCGCTCCCTTTCCTGTGTCCCAGTGTCGAGCAGTTGAGTGACTCCCTCTTGTTCCTGTTTCCCATTCTCGAGCGGTTGAGTGACAGCCTCCTGTTCCTGTGTCCCAATCTCGTGCAGTTGAGTTACTCCCTCCTGTTCCTGTGTCCCATTCTCGAGCGGTTGAGTGACTGCCTCCTGTTCCTGTGACCCAGTCTCAAGCAGTTGAAAGACTCGCTCCCTTTCCTGTGTCCCAGTGTCGAGCAGTTGAGTGACTCCCTCCTGTTCCTGTTTCCCATTCTCGAGCGGTTGAGTTACAGCCACCTGTTCCTGTGTCCCAATCTCGAGCAGTTGAGTTACTCCCTCCTGTTCCTGTGTCCCATTCTCGAGCGGTTGAGTGACTGCCTCCTGTTCCTGTGTCCCAGTCTCGAGCAGTTGAATGACTGCCTCCTGTCACTGTTTCCCAGTCTCGAACAGTTGACTGACACCCACCTGTTCCTGTGTCCCAGCCTCGAGCAGTTGAGTGACTACCTCCTGTTCCTGTGTCCCAGTTTCGAGCAGTTGAGTGACTGCCTCCTGTTCCTGTGTCCCAGTCTCGAGCGTGACTACCTCCTGTTCCTGTTTCCCAGTCTCGAGCAGTTGAATGACTCCCTCCTGTCCCTGTGTTCCAGACTCGTGAGTGGAATGACTGCCTCCTGTTCCTGTGACCTCGTCTCGAGCAATTGAGTGACCCCATCCTGTTCCTGTGTCCCAGTATCGAGCAGTTGAGTGACTCCCTCCTGTACCTGTGTCCCAGACTCGAGCGGTTGAGTGACTCCCTCCTGTTCCTGTGAACGAGTCTCGAGCAGTTGAGTGACTCCCTCCTGTTCCTCTCTCCCAGTCTCGAGCGGTTGACTGATTCCCTCCTGTCCCTGTGTCCCAGTCTCAAGCATTTGAGTGACTCCCTCCTGTTCCTGTGTCCCAGTCCCGAGCAGTTGAGTGACTCCCTCCTGTTCCTGTTGCCCAGTCTCGAGCAGTTGAATGACTCCCTCCTGTTCCTGTTTCCAGTCTCGA
>NC_057717.1:58684874-58689542 GCF_004010195.1 Chiloscyllium plagiosum | reverse complement strand
CTTCCTCCTGTTCCTGTGACCCAACTCGGGCAGCGGAGTGACTGCCTCCTGTCTCTGTGTCCCAGTCTCGAGCAGTTGAGTGACTGCCTCCTGTTCCTGTGTCCCAATCTCGAGCAGTTGACAGACTCCCTCCTGTTCCTGTGTCCCAGTCTCGAGCAGTTGAGTGACTCCCTCCAGTACCTGTGTCCCAAACTCGAGCAGTTGACTGATTCCCTCCTGTTCCGGAGTCCCAGTCTCGAGCAGTTGCATGATTACCTCCTGTCCCTGTGTCCCAGTCTCGAGCAGTTGAATGACTGCCCCCTGTTCCTGTGTCCCAGTCTCGAGCAGTTGAATGATTCCTCCTGTCCCTGTGTCTCAGTCTCGAGCAGTTGAGTGACTACCTCCTGTTCCTGCGTCCGTGTCTCGAGCAGTTGCGTGACTACCTCCTGTTCCAGTTTCCCAGTCTCGAGCAGTTGAATGACTCCCTCCTGTTCCTGTGTCCCAGTCACGAGCAGTTGAATGACTCCCTCCTGTCCCTGTGTTCCAGACTCGTGAGTGGACTGATTGCCCCCTGTTCCTGTGACCTCGTCTCGAGCAACTGAGTGACTCCATCCTGTTCCTGTGTCCCATTATCGAGCAGTTGAGTGACTCCCTCCTGATCCTGTGTCCCAGTATCGAGCAGTGACTGTCTCCTGTTCCTGTTTCCCAATCTCAATCAGTTAAGTGACTCCCTCCTGTCGTTGTGTTCCAGTCTCATTCAGTGGAATGTCTGTGTCCTGTTCCCGTGTCTCAATCTCGGGCAGTGGAATGACTGCCTTCTGATCCTGTGTCCCAGTCTCGAGCAGTTGAGTGACTCCCTGGTGTACCTATGTCCCAGACTCGAGCGGTTGAGTGACTGCCTCCTGTTCCTGTGTGCCAGTCTCGAGCAATTGATTGACTGCCTCCAGTTCCTGTGTCTCAATCTCGAGCAGTTGACTGACTCCCTCCTGTCCCTGTGTCCCAGTCTCGAGCAGTTGACAGACTCCCTCCTGTTCCTGTGTCCCAGTCTCGAGCTGTTGTGTGACTCCCTGCAGTATCTGTGTCCCAGACTCGAGCAGTTGACTGACTCCCTCCTGGCCCTGTTTCCCAGTCTCGAGCAGTTGAATGATTCCCTCCTGTTACTGTGTCCCAGTCTCACGCAGTTGCGTGACTACCTCCTGTCCCTATGTCCCAGTCTCGAGCAGTTTAATGACTGCCTCCTGTTCCTGTGTCCCAGTCTCGAGCAGTTGAATGACTGCCTCCTGTCCCTGTGTACCAGTCTCGAACAGTTGACTGACTCCCTCCTGTCCCTGTGTCTTACTCTCGAGCAGTTGACAGATTCACTCCTGTTCCTGTGTGCCAGTCTCGAGCAGTTGAGTGACTACCTCCTGTTCCTGAGTCCGTGTCTCGAGCAGTTGCGTTACTACCTCCTGTTCCTGTGTCCCAATCTCGAGCAGTTGAGTGACTCCCTAATGTCCCTGTGTCCCAGTCTCGAGCAGTTGATTGACTCATTCTTGTTCCTGTTTCCCAGTCTCGAGCCGTTGAATGACTCCCTCGTGTTCCTGTTTCCCAGTCTCAAGCAGTTGACTGACTGCCTCCTGTTCCTGTGTCCACGTCACGAGCAGTTGAGTGAATCCCTCCTGTCCCTATGTCCCAGTCTCGTGCAGTGGAATGACTGCCTCCTGTTCCTGTGACCCAGTCTCAAGCAGTTGAGTGACTTCCTCCTGTTCCTCTGTCCCAGCCACGAGCGGTTGACTGACTCCCTCCTGTCCCTGTGTCCCAGTCTCGAGCAGTGGAATGTCTCCCTCCTGTTCATGTGTCACAGTCTCGAGCAGTGGAATGACTCAGTCCTCTACCTGTGTTCTATTCTCGTTCAGTGGAATGACTGCCTCCTGTTCCCGTGTCCCAGTCTCGAGCAGTTGAATCACTCACTCCTCTCCCTGTGTTCCAGTCTCGTGCAGTGCAATGACTGCCTCCTTTTCCAGTGTCCCAATCTCGAGCAGTTGAATGACTCCTTCCTATTCCTGTGTCCCAGTCTCGAGCAGCTGAGTGACTGCCTCCTGTTCTTGTGTTCCACTCTCGAGCAGCTGAGTGACTCCCTCCTGTTCCTGTGACAGCTCTCCATGCTGGGCTGTCATCTTGTCCCAGTTTATGTTGTGTGTGGTGTTCTGTGAAGCAGATTCAGAATTTGATGTAACAAGCCATTTCAGCTGATCTGACGATGCCTTTATTCAATTCTCTCATTCTTGTCATTTTACTCTCGAAGGTCTCTTTTCTCCAGTTACTCCCACTGCCCTGTCTTTTTCCACATATTTCCACAACATCTTCTCAGTTAATTAACTGTCTGTTTCTGTCTTTACTGTGAATCTCTCTGTCCCCCTGCATCTTTCCCTGGCCTTGGCTTTTGGCTCCCTAGTGTATCGAGTGCTGGCATTGTGTAACTCAGAAATACTGAAATGGTGTGTGTGTCAAGCTGTTGTTCCCTTCCCGATATGTCCCATGTGATGTTCCATGGACAGGCGTGTTTCAGAAGTTATGAGACACATCCTTGTAACTTGGTCTGTACCCATGTTTGCCCCTTTCAGGTGATCTTGCTATCAGTAACACGAGGAAGCCCCTTCAGTAAAGGACCAGGCAAATTGTGTGGCAATAAGTGCTGTCACTTATTTTTTAAAAAGATTATTTTCTCCTTTTTTTTGTAGAAAGCGATCTTAAAGGCCAAACTGCCTAATAAAAACGGCTCAAGTAATCAACTTATTAGGCTTTTAGTGTTTTTAATAAATAGTAGTAACAATGGCCAGCTCGCACAGATTTTCAGATTTCCAGATTTTCTTCTTGTAGATGTAAAAGTTACCAGGTGACTGGGGTCCCAGAAGAGTTGGACGTTTTAGTAAATTACCCCTCGATGCTATTCTCTCTGAAACCTCACTTGATACCGTTTCCTCCTGGATTGGAGAACTGTGTGCAAGATTGCATGTCTTAATGGATTGGATTACTTACAGTGTGGAAGCAGGCCCTTTTGCCCAATAAGTCCACACCGACCCGCCGACGAGTAACCCACCCAGACCCATTCCCCTACATTTACCCCTTCACCTAACACTACGGGCAATTTACCATGGCCAATTCACCTAACCTGCACATTTTTGGACTGTGGGAGGAAGCCAGAGCACCCAGAGGAAACCCACGTGGACACGGGGAGAATGTGCAAACTCCACACAGTCAGTCGCCTGAGGTGGGAATTTCAACGCGGTTCTCTGGCGCTGGGAGGCAACAGTGCTAACCACTGTGCCACCATGCCACCCACGGTGCCGCCCTGTGTTTAGGTGATGTTAATAAATTGGAACAGGTCATTTGTAGAAGGTACTGTATCTATCATTCAGTTAAGGTTTCCAATAGTTAGGTTATTCTAAATTCCTCTTCATTTTGTGTGGATTTTCATTAGAGTGTTTAAATATATTGTGTTTTGCATAATGGTGAGTGGTTTGACTAGTAGCATCACATCTGTAGCACCCACTTCCCATTTACCTTTAAAATTACAAACGTCTGGCATTCAAGCTACCTTCTTAAAATAGTTTGAGGCAGTCTGGTTGGTCTATAGCAAACTGGCGACTCTTGTCTGGTTCTAAATTGATAGCACCAAAGTGGGTTTAGAATTACAATCACTACAGTGTGCGAACAGGCCATTCGACCCAACAAGGCTACAACGACCCTCCGAGGAGTAACCGACCTGGACCCATTCCTCTACCCTATTATTACATATAGTAGTTGTCAGTGTCTTTTATTCCGGATGTTGAATTCGGTTGGTTTAAGCAGTGTTTTGTGTATAAAGATTATTTCAGTCACTAAGAGTTCTCTGAGTGTGGAAGAAGTAAAGTTGGGGGTTTTACTAAAGGTAATGAAAGCAAAGCTGTAGGAATTGGCAGACATGCTGGAGTTGGGATTGTGTCTGTCTGTGAGAAAATGAAGATAATTACAGCTACAGCTCGGCAATTACATTTGGTGGAAACGCCATCAGACTCTTTGGAAATGGTGAGAATTCAATTTCAAATTAGGCACTTTGAACATGAGAAGGAATTGAAGCAGTTTGAATTATGATGAAAAGTAGAAATAAAAGAAAAGGAAATGAAGAAGAAAGAGACAAAAAGAGAAGGAAAGCAGAGAATTTCACCTTAAACAGTTAGTAATTAGAGAGGAAAGATGACATAGAAGGCGGAGATGAAGGTAGACGGTCGGCACGATGAGGAGGACAGTGAGTTTGAGCAACCCTAATGTAACCAATGGTCTAATGGGGTTCTGTTTAAATATTTCCAGGCATTATCTAAATTTGATGAGAAGGATGGGGAAGCCTTTTGAATTTCATTTGAGAAAGTGGCTAAACAAATGCAGTGCCCAGTGCCCATGTGGATTTAGTTGATCCAAACAAAGCTGATAGGTATTTGCATCCCTATCGGAGACGGTACCTGGCCAGTATGGGGTGGTGAAGAAAGCCATCTGAAGTGCATATGATCTTGGACCAGAAGTTGACAGACAGCATTACAGGAATCTAAAAAAGGGTCCCTGGTTAAACGCACATTGAGTCTGAAAGGATCAAACAAAGTAATTTTGAAAGCTGGGGAAGGGTATTAAAAACAGAGCAAACCTAAGACACTCTTAGAGAGATTCTTATTTTGG
>NC_057717.1:58675571-58683637 GCF_004010195.1 Chiloscyllium plagiosum | reverse complement strand
AACGATGGGAGGGCAGTGGCCAGCTCTCCCAGACCAGGTTTCCTCGTTTTGTTTTTAGCTGCATCACTCAGAAGCTGCTGGGGATCCCAGAAGGGTTGGAAGTTTCAATACATGATCCCCAGCTGTTTTTCTCTGAGATCTCTGTTGATGTTGTTTCCTCCTGGATTGGAAAACTGCTGTAAGGATCTGTATTTGAGTATATCTTTGTGCCAAGCGGTGTAACCCAAGTAGGTACGGTATCTATTATTTGTGTAAGTGTTCCAACATATAAGTTATCCCAAAATGTTCTTTTCTTTGATTGTATTTTAACTAAAGCATTTTAATAGATTATATTTTGCTCAACGTCGAGTGGTTTGACCAGTAACAACATACCTGGAACGCACACTTCACAACTATATTCAAAATAAGGAAAGATTAGAGTCTAAGCGGCCTTCTTAAAACATTCTGTGGGGATCTGGTCTGGTCCACAACACTTGTACCGAGGGGTTTCTGACTGACTCATGTTATTGAAAATTTAGTGGAGAGGCTGGGGATGGTTTTCTGGAGGTTGTGCTGTGAGCTGCCTCGGAGACCTGAGGATTTGGTGACCCAATTCTGGATGGAGCATGGGGACTGTAGTTACAGCATCTGGATGTGTAACATGAACAACAAATGGAGCAGAGACTGCAGAGAGGGGAAGCTCTGACACCACGCAGTGAGTGCATATGGTGAAAGGGATCTGCTGTATCCACATCGGGTTTTCCAGGAACAGCTTCCCAAGCTTCACTTAACCCAGGAGCAGAGTGTGAGGGGACCCTGACTGAACAAGGAGCTGGTCATAGAATGGTGTCACCTCCTTCAACATGACCTGCAGCTTCGCACCAGTGGGAGGATGGTGCTGCCAGTGGCTGTTAGGGTCACTGTTTCATTCAGCTTCTATGATCCAGAACTTTCCAGGCAGGACTAGGAGACATATCCATCATTTCCCAGTATCTCAACAACAATGTCACCATTCAGTGATGGAGGATATATATGGGGGGTGAGGTAAATAGATTGTTTCTGCCTCAGCAGGAAGCTGCCGGGTGTATCCATTTATAGTGGGATTCCTGATGGTGGACATGGCATCTGCAGAGTCCCCATGTCAATGGGGAGAGGTAGAGGAACTGAAGGAGCTCTCTCTCTATATATATATATTAATGTTACAGTGTGTCCATGCACAGTACATCATGTTGGTGAATATCCCTGTCCTGACAGCAGCCACTGCCTCTTCATTCAGAAGCAGTCAGCCATTCCCATCATCTTCGGGTCTCCACGTAGAAAGAAATGAATATATCTTGGATAAAGGCCGATCTAGCCTTCCGAAAGGCCTTTGATAAGGCGAGGGGCCATGGTGTTCGAGGTGAGCTACTGGCATGGATTGAGGATTGGCTATCTGACAGAAGGCAGAGAGTTGGGATAAAAGGTTCTTTTTTGGAATGGCAGCCGGTGACAAGTGGTGTCCCGCAGGTTTCAGTGTTTGGGGCCGCAGCTATTCACGTTATATATTAATTATCTGGATGATGGGACAGGGGGAATTCTGGCGAAGTTTGCCGATGATACGAAGTTAGGTGGACAGGCTGGTAGTACTGAGCTGGGGAGGCTGTAGAAGGGTCTACACAGTTTGGGAGAGTGGTCCAGGAAATGGCTGATGGAATTCAATGTGAGCAAATGCAAGGTCTTGCACATTGGAAAACGAATATAAGCATGGACTACTTTCAAAACGGTGAGAAAATTCATAAAGCCAAAGTACAAAGGTGTCTGGAAGTGCTAGTCGAGAATTCTCTAAAGGTAAACGTGCAGGTTGAGTCCGTGATTAAGAAAGCGAATGCAATGTTGTCATTTATCTCAAAAGAGTTGGAATATAAATGAAGCGATGTGCTACTGAGACTTTATAAAGTTCTGGTTCGGCCCCATTTGGAGTACTGTGTCCAGTTTTGGGCCCCACACTTCAGGAGGGACATACAGGCACTGGAGCGTGTCCAGCGGAGATTCACACGGATGATCCCTGGAATGGTAGGTCTAACATACGAGGAACGGCTGAGGATCCTGGGATTGTATTCGTTCGAGTTTAGAAGGTTAAGGGGAGATCTAATAGAAACTTACAAGATAATACATGGCTTGGAAAGGGTGGACGCTTGGAAGTTGTTTCCGTTAGGGGGGGAGACTAGGACCCGTGGGGACAGCCTTAGAATTAGAGAGGGTAAACTCAGAACAGAAATGCGGAGACATTTCTTCAGCCAGAGCGTGCTGGGCCTGTGGAATTCATTGCCACGGAGTGCAGTGGAGGCTGGGACGCTAAATGTCTTCAAGGCAGAGATTGATTAATGCTTGATGTCACAAGGAATAAAGGGCTACGGGGAGAATGCGGGTAGGTGGAGTTGAAATGCCCATCAACCATGATTAAATGGCGAATGGCCTTACTTCCACCCCTATGGACATCACCAATCTCAGCATCTGTATATCTGTTCCATCCACCTGATCATTAATATAGATTAGATTACTTACAGTGTGGAAACAGGCCCTTCGGCCCAACAAGTCCACACCACCCCGCCGAAGCGCAACCCACCCATACCCCAGATGTACCCCTTACCTAACACTACGGGCAATTTAGCATCACCAATTCACCTGACCCGCACATCTTTGGACTGTGGGAGGAAACCGGAGCACCCGGAGGAAACCCACGCAGACACGGGGAGAACGTGCAAACTCCACACAGTCAGTCGCCTGATGCGGGAATTGAACCCGGGTCTCTGGCGCTGTGAGGCAGCAGTGCTAACCACTGTGCCACCGTGCCGCCCGCAATATAGACTGTAAATATCTCAGAATCCAGTGCTGGTCACTGTGTGACCCTACTAGTTACGTTCTCTCTAAATGATTTATCCTGAGTTCCTGCTTCCTGTATGATACCCAGTCCTCCCCCATTCCTGGGCTACACAGTCGAAGAGTTGAAGAAGAACAAGGAGCATTTGTGAGGAATCTAACCCCTCGATTAGGTTGATGTCAACGCGGCCTCTGTTCCACATTCCTGCCATCTCTCATTCGTAAAACTCTAGTCTCTTGTTGTAGATTGTGCCACATGAAAAAAAATCCACTTCACATCTACATTTTCAATTACTTTTAGCATTTTACAGACCTCAATGAGATCTCCTTTTATTCTTATAAAGTGGAGAGTATAGAACTAAACTGCTCAATTACTCTTCATAAGACAAACACTTCAAATATGGTATCAATCTAACGAAACTCTTCTGAATTGCCTCCAATGGAAATACCTCATTCTGCAGGACACCCAAACTGTACTCCAGTTGCAGCGTCACTAATGCCTTGCATAGCTACAGCAACACTCCCTACCTTTCTACTCTATCCCTTTATAAATAAACACTGAAATTATGCTTGCATTCCTCATTACTTGCAGTACCCACAGGCAGGTTTTCTGTGATATGCAAGCAGGCACCCAGATCCCTCTGGACCTAAGCACTTTGATCTTTCTCTCCATTTAGATAATAATTTGTCATTCTTTTATACTGGCCAACGTGAATAGCCCCATATTTATTCACTTTAATTTTCCTTGGTAAATATTGGCCCATTCATCCAACCTATCCATATGTTTTAAAAATCTCTTGCATCATCATTCCGAAGTAATTTCCCACCGATGTTAGTGTCATCTGAAAATGTGGCATTGTATTTTCTCTCCCGTCAACCGAGTACAGTAATACCAGTGATTGCAAATGGTTGAGGCATGAGAACTGAAATCAATGGCTCAAACTGCATTTGCCAAAAGAAAATGACACATTTATTCCACCTGACTCCATTTTGTTGGATAACCAATCCTCCATCCAAGCTAATAAATTACTACTAAACCCATGTTGTCTGATCTTGCCATTAACTCTTTGGAGAAGCGACATATCCGATGCTTTCAGGAAGACCAGATATGTTCCATCTCCAGGATTCCCACTAACCACCTTGTTTGTGACATATTCAAATAACTCAAGCAAACAATTCAAACACGATTTAGCCCGCGTAAAACCATGTTGACTCTGACGAGTTGTGGTTTGAGTTTGCAAATGTCCTGAACAATGGACTCTAAAAATTTGCCTTAAATTACAACAATTTATAGTTGCACGTATAACATTATTATAAGTTATTCCCTTTCGAAAACTTCACGTTTTCTTTAAATTTCTGTTTAATGGGCACAAGGCTTTAAGAGATCTGCTCCAATTGAGTAAGAGCCATGTGTGACTGAATGGACTCATCATCCTGCTGGTGTACAATATCGATGGGCTGACGTCTTTCTGGTGTTCCCATGTTGCCATTTCCAAGGCCAGAATGACCTCCTCCTGTTGCTGTGTTAGAGGATTGGGAGATTATGGAATCTTCCTGTTGCTGGGTAACATTTTGAGGGGCTGATGGGTCTTCTCATACTTCTCCATAACAGGTGGATATACTGAACAGTCTTCTCATGTATCCCGGAGATGGGACCGAGGGATTGATTGGACTTCTCTTCTTCCCATACAACAGACACGTGTCTAAATTAACTCTTCCTTTATCATGAAAGAAGTCTCAGATAGTTTTTATCCTTATCCAAACCCCTTGCAATAGGCTCGGTGGGTCTGAATGGCCTCCTGTTATCCCAAGTAACAATCTCCAGTCACTGTGTGACCTCTTCCAGTTCCTATGTTACAGACTTGAGGAGGCTGAATGGACTGATCCTGTTGCTGTTTAACAGGATACTGGTGCAGCATGACCTACTATTATAGACTCGAGTGGCTGATTGGCCTCCTTCTGTAAATGTATGTCAGGCTCCAGGGGCTGACTAGCCTCGTCCTGTTTTGGTGTAACAGGGTCGAAGGCCTGAATATCCTCCTGTTGTTCCTGTGTAACAGGCTGGAGAACGGAATGGATTCCTCCACTAGCTGTGTAATTCACTTCACTTGTTAACTCCTTCTGTCATCTATGTTCAAATAAGTTCATCTTTGATTTTTGTAAACTCCAATGGCTACTGGGTCAACCTGATCATCCTTTCGTTATAAGCTAGCACCGTCATTGCAGGAATCAGTTGAGGGAACCATCTCTGAGCTGCTTCCAATATAACAACATTCTATCTTCATAGAAGAGGCTAACTCTGTACACCCTACTCCAGATGTGATCTCAATGTACAGCAGCAGCAACACTTTACCAGCCTGCTGTAAAGTTCCCACCCAGGTTAGAGCTGTCTCAGCTCTCTGGGGGAATACAGAACATTGTTGGAAGATCATTGTCCTTCTCTACTCCATCGATATAACGGGATATCTGGAGAAATTAAAGTTTGAGAAGATCATAAATGATGTAGTGAAATGGTCTCTGCCATTAATCTCCCCAGAGCCGACGTTGCTCAGATTCCACAGAATCTAGTAAGGTGGAGCGCAAAAACAGCAAGGAGGAGCAAACATTGATGGGAGTTATATATCAAAGTGAAAGCTGCAGTACAAATGTTGGGCGTGTTATTAAACAGTAAATGAGATATACACATTGGTGGGTACTTCAGTAATAATGTCCTGCTTAAATTACATATAAACTGTGTTAACCCAATTGAATGCTCATGCTGGGAAAAATGGATGTCATGACCACGTGTGAGATGGTTTACATGAACATTATGTCAAGCACTGAGCTCAAGATCAGGTTATTTAGGAAATGGTGTTGAGTGATCAGAAGAGCTAATTGAAACTTTTGCTGGAAAGGACCTTTTGGGAACAGTGATCACAATGTATTGGTTTTCTTTTATGCTGTTTGAGTACACGGCAGTTTTTGTTTTATTTGAAGCAACCGTGAAAAATCTGAGTCATGCAAGCCATGAAAGTGTGAGGCGAAAGTGGGGATTACAAATCTGGAGATCAGAGTCGAAGATTGTGGTGCAGGAAAATCACAGTCAGGCAGCACACTTACAGCAGATAAATCGATGTTTCGGGCAGGCAGGAGGTCAACTTGTGGATCATTTCAGAGAACACCTCTGGGACAGCCACATTGAACAACTCCATCGCCTTGTGGCTGAGCACTTTAACACCCCTTCCCACTCTGCCCAGGGCATGAGGGTCCTGGACCTGCTCCATCACCAAACCTGAGCCACCAGAAGCCTGGAGGAAGAAAGCCTCCTCTTCTGCCTTGGGACCCTCCAACCACAGGGGGTGATAGTGGATTTCACCATTTCCCCTAATCCCACCTTATCCCACTCCAAACTTCAAAGTCAGCACAGCCCTTTTGAAAGTTCCTATGTGTCCACCTTCCTCCCTATCATTCTGGTCCACCCTCCTCTCCGACTATCACTTTCAACCCCACCTTCATCTACCTAGTAGGGAACGAGGCAGCTTAAAAAAATGCCAAGTGTTGCAGTAAGCCAGTGGATTCAGAGAAATGTAGGACCCAGCAAAGGATGATCAAGAAACTGAGAAGAAAATCAAAAAGCGAAACAGCGTGCAAACGAAAGAAAAACATAAAGACTGCTAAGAAGCGTCTATCAATGTATGAAAAAAAATAAAAATAGGGTCAAATGTGGAACAGTTGCTGCGCGTTCAGGATGATTTATTGCAGAGAACAGAGAAATTGCAGGGAAAAGAAACAGTTTCTTTGTGTCTATCTTCATGGAAGAATGTCCAGAAATTCTTCCAGAAATACCAAGTGACAATGGGACTTGTGTAAGTAAAGCCTAAGATCATTCTTATCAATGTTGAGGTCATCTTTGAAAAGAAAGCTGGATTGAGTATTTATTAATCAGACAGACGAGATGCACATCATACAAAAATTTCAGAAGAAGCAGCAATAGACATGTTCATTGCATCGAGGATTTTCACTTTATTTTCAGACACATTCCCGAAAGTAATTTAGCCAATCTGGACAAGGCAAAGGTTATAAATATTATCCAACAGTTTAAGAAAGGATGAATTTGGAGAATGGTGAACTACAGACCAGTTATCTTGTCATCCGCAGTCAGGTATCTGGTGGACTCGATTACAAAGAACATGCTACTAGATATTTAGAAGGTAATAACATAACTGGGGAGTGTGAGAATGTACCGATGAAAGGAAAACCAGAAGTGGCAAACATTGTTTTGGAATGGTTTGAAGATGGTTCTTGTGGACATAGGCAATGCTGAACCATTGGATAACGTATAGTTGGATATTCATGAGCTTTTTATAAAGAACTCACACTGTAAGTTCATTAGAAAAGTTAAACCGAGAGGTATTGGGAATAACATATGCAAATGGGAAAGTAAAAATTCGGTTTACATTCATGTGAAGGTAATTGGAAGATAGAGGATGTCGTGCACCAGTTACATCGAGCGTTGGTGAGACTAAACTTAGAATATTGTGTACCCTTCGGAGTCCCGAACTAAGAAAGAATATATTGACTACAGAGGAACTTTAAAAGGTATTATCCAGATTAATCCGTAAAATGGCAAGATTGTCTGACTGGGAACCTCAGCCTGTAATCTCGAGTTTCAAAACATGAGAGGTGATTGTAGTGAATCTTAGAAACATCGAAAGGACTGAATAACAGAGGGACATGGAGAAGTACAAGTAGGCGGGATAAGGGAGAATCCCACGATATTCTACACGGCCAAGTCGAACAGAATAATCAGGAAACAGTTAGTGTCCATTAGAAACCAAAGGGGCAATCTGTTGTCAAGCTGTAGAACATTGATGGATTGTTACATGAGACCTTCACATCTATTTTACTTGGGAGAAGGAGGATGCAGGTACAGAATTCAAGAAGGTGGACGGGGAAGCTCTTGAACAGATTGATGTAAAATACGAGATTGGATTTGAGGTATGTTCTGTACAAATTTGGACCAATCTCCATGTCTGAATGAGTTGTATCACAGGCGGCTGTTGGGGTCAAATGAGGAAAGACCCTGACTGAATATTTTAATTAGAATCTGACCATAGGGGAGGTGCCAGAGAACTGGAGAAGTGCTAACACAATTCCACTTCACAGTAAGGGTGGGAGAGATAGACTAGGGAAGTTTAGACGAGCGAGTATAAGATCACTTATAAGGAAACTACTGGAGAAAATAGGGA
>NC_057717.1:58674340-58675071 GCF_004010195.1 Chiloscyllium plagiosum | reverse complement strand
GACATATTCTGATTCCTTTTCTGTGTGATCATGTGTATGTGTGTTTGAATGTGTGTGTATATATCTGTTGTAAGTCCATTAGCCTTTCAGGACGAAACACCTTTGCCTGATCCTCTGCCTGTTCAGGTTCAAACAGTGTGTCAGTTCACTGAGCATCAACCCATTTGTCTTTTTCGTTCGTTTTTCCTTCCTGCTGTAACTTATGACAGTGGGATCTTGTTACTATACAGTCTGGAAATATTCCTGGGTAATTTTCTTTTAACTCACCAATTCCCTAGTCTTCCTTTGGCTTCTCCACCACAAGGAGTTCCTATCGCACCTCGCCTCCTGCTAACTCGTTCCCAAGAACAAACTGTATTCCTGGAACTGTCACTCTGTTACTCACTGTCACTGTTACTTCCCTAATCTTGATTTGGCATTCCATCCTGATGTTACACAAGGGAATGCTTAATTTCTGTCACCATTCCACAAATTAACACGCTCTTGATAAACATGCCAGAAAGAGTGAAAAAAAACTTTCATCTCTTACTATTAGAGGGTGAGAGAAAGTGAGGGCTGCAGATGCTGGAGATGAGAGTTGAAAAGGGTGGGGCTGGAAAAGCACAGCACGTCAGCAGCATCCGAGGGGCAGGAGCGTTCACGTTTCAGGCATAAATGCTTCATCAGGAACGTGGGAGGTAAGGGAGGGGGAAGGAGGTTGAGAAATAAATGGGAGGGTGGGGGTGGAGCTG
>NC_057717.1:58666669-58674317 GCF_004010195.1 Chiloscyllium plagiosum | reverse complement strand
TTTCCATCTATCGACTCCACCCTACCCTCCGACATATCACTATCACTCCCACCTACATCTTCTTATTGCCTTCCCATTGACCCTCCCACCAGTTCAGCTACTACCCTCGTTTTTATCTTTCAGCCCCCTTGTCCCCCCACCATGTTCCTGACGATGGGTTTCTGCCTGATATTCGATTGTCCTGCTGTTTGGATGCTGCCTGATCTGCTGTGCTTTTCCGGCGCCTCACTTCTCAACTATTAGAAACTGAGTAGATCCCGTATCTCACAAAATTAAAACTTCTTGTCCTTCTCCCCCTGTTCTTTCTGAGTAAACTTTATCTACAGAGGTGTAATCTTTAGAGAGATCAGGCACTGCCTCCATACCCAGCCCTTGCCTAGGCTGTGCAATATCCTGCAACTCTTCGGCTCCACTTGGGGTCTCCTTTGCCAGTTTCACTAATGCCACTGGGCTTAGCCTCTTCTACCACATCTTTCCCCAAAGTGTCTTCCTTTAACGCCCAGCACGGTGTGTCCCAGCTTACTGCAGTGAAAACAACTTTTTCCCTGTGCCCTTCTTAAACCACCAGCACTCTAATTTTATGTGTTCCACTCCCTTATAGTGACAACACCTGAGGGCTTTCGCCACCTTTCAACCCCCTTCGGCTTCGTTCTTCACCTGTGGTGAACTATTGTGCGCTACTGTTCACTTTGTAATGTGTGATCTTCCCTTCTCCCAATTTCTATCCCTCACAGGATGAAAATCCTGCCAGAAGCTAAATATCATCTCATGCCCCAATGCATATTTACCTGCCATGTCTGCTGCCCTTCTCACTTCTTGAACTTTCTGTAAATTCACATGAATTTGTACCATCTCTGGAAGTGAGTCTTTTAACTTCTCCAGCAGATTAATCTCCCTTCAAGCCTCACAGGTCTTATTCATTTTTAAGGCCAGCACCCACCTATCAAAATGACTGTGGTTAATTCTTTCAAACTCAATATAAGTCTGACCTGGTTCCGTCTCTATTTTTCTGAACTTCTTTCTATATGCTTCTAGCACCAATTCATAACCAATCAAAATAGCCAATTTGACATCTTGATAATCTCTTGACCCCTTATCTGATAGCGCTGCACATACCTCACCAGCTGTGCCCACCAGCTTAGTCTGAACTAGCATTACCCACAAGTTCACTGGACACGTCATCTGCCTAGCCATTTTTTCAATTGAAATAAAAAAAGGTTTTGACGTTTTTCTCACCAAAATATGGCAAGTTACTAACCTAGTTGTATACATTCCCATGTTCTCCCTTCATCTCCATCCTGTTAATTTAACTTTCTTGTCTAATTCCCAACTTCTGAATTTCAAATCCTCCCTCTCTTTCTTTTTCCTCTCTTTCTCTTTCTTCTCTCTCTGTTTCCATCCCTTTATTTATCTTCTAACTCCAGTTGCCACATTTACGAATTTATGTTTTTCTAACTCTACTGCAGTTGCCTATTTCTCTGATACATCAAAGTGCTTTACCAACTCCATTCAGCTTCCCTATTCTCCCTGGTTAAACCCAATTCCAACCTAATTGATAATCCTTAAAAATGTCCTCCTCCTGTCTTTCTAAACTTCCTTGGAAAATGTGGGAACCTCTTTAGTAATGTTAAAAGCCATTTCCCTCACTTTTAATTTAACCAACCACAAGTAAGAAAATTAAACGAATTTTCCCACCGGTTTTATTTGAAGATCTAGGTCACTAATTGCAATGCGTTGGAATTTGCTGGGACCTTTTGTACCCCAAATCTGTTCAAATATGTCCATATCCCACAAGGCAAGGCCGCAAACTGTTATGACATCAATGTCGAATCCCTCTGTTAATTAAAACTACACACCCAGAAAAGCTTACCTTGCATCATAATCTGTTAAAACGTGAGCGACAGAGAACTCGTAAATTCCACTAACAAACAAAAAAATACCAATTTATATGTATGCAAGTTAACTCGCTGAGCTTGAAGGTTTGTTTTCAGAAGTTTCGTCAGCATGACTAGGTGGCATCATCAATGAGAGTCTCCGCTGAAATCTGGTGGTATGTCCCGCCTCTATATTTATAGGTCCTGGTTTCTGAAAGTGGGTGATGTCTACTCCGATTATTTTAACAAGCGAATGTAGACAGGATATAAATTGATGCGTTTATTGATGGGCTTCTGGTACGAATGCCTTTCCTCTAAGAAGGTCCTTGCGTGCCTTAGCATGTGTGTGTGTGCTTTGTCCCAATCAAAGTGGTGCCCTTCTTTATCTCTATGTATGGAACATAGTGATAGTGGGTCATGTCTTTTGGTAGCCAGTAGGTGTTCATGTATCCCCGTAACATGACAACAGGACTATTTCAATGGTGGAAAAGTGATTTTGCATACACTATTTAATCAATGTGTGTGTGTAGATAAGTAGCATTTTTTACATGTGCACAACTCATTGTAAATGAACAATAGAGGCACGGTTAACGAAAAATGATGCATATGATGTATAACATTGATAAAACATTAAAACATGATTTGATCCTCTCAACCTCCCCTCCTTTTCTGTAATTCTCTACTCTAATCTCTCATTCTTACCAGGATGTGTGCTCCAAATTCTTGATTCTAGTGCCCCAACTTATTTCAGTTCATCCCCTTTCTACGGGGAATTAAATATATTGGCCCGCTAGGTTCTTTCCAAAGCTAGTGTCTGTCACATTATTGGAGATAAATTACCTGGCATTAGACCCAGCAGTTCAACGTATTACTCTGTTGTACATGCACTGTACAAAGGACCACAGCACACAGGAATTGCCAAAACATTGGGGGATGTTCATCTCCTTCTTTCGATGATCTGGTTTTCTCATTTTGCACATTTCCTCATATATATCCTCTCTCTTTCTCTCTTTGCTGCTAGTTAAGAAATCTACATATTATTCTTCGCTTCCCTTCTCTCAAAACTCCTTTCGCTTTATATCTATTGCTCACTTCTCGATGTAATGTGATTATAATTGAGCAAGGTAACTACAAATACATGCGGGAGGAGCTGACCAGAGTTAATCGGCAGGGGAGCCGAGCAGAGAGACAATGGAGCAGCAGAGGCATGAGTTTCTGTGGATATTTCGGAGGATATCAGAAATTCATCCCAAAGAAGATGAAGTATACTCATGGGAGGACAAGGCAGCCATGAGTGATAAGGCATCAAACCAAAAGAGTAAAATACAATGTGGTGAAGATGATTAGGAATACAGAGAATTCATTGGCTCTGAAACTACACAAGGCTGGCATCACTGACACGACAGAGCTCTTAATCATGGTCAGGGAGAGGAACAGAGGGAAACACATTCACTTTAAACATAGAAGATGGCATTTCTCAAGGAAGAAAAAGATTCAGATGAATTAAAAAGTTGAATTAAAATCTGTTAATTGGTTTTGTAGAATGTGTCAGATTGGAAGCATGACCCGGGGACCGACCCTCTGCAGAATGAGAATATGAAAATGGAAGTATCTCCACATCAGAAACCAGAGTAGGTCACTGAATGCAGGGCAGATGGGTGAATGGGTCTCGATGTGAACTAAGGGACAGACAGCAGAATTGCATTGCAGATATTGCAGCTCAAAACTACGTTTTTATGTAGTGCTGTAGACTACAGCAGCAGGAGAAGCAGACCTGCATTCAACCACAACCTGTAACATTTTGCCCGGAATAATCTCCTCAGTGTGCCATTACCATCAACATAATCTATGGCTCAGTGACGAGTGTGGGTAAACATGTTAGGGTCAGAACCATGTGAACCTAACCCTGATTCTAACGCATTAAAGTTACCGCATTGACCAACAGATGTGATCAAAGCTCCGCTGTCCTGATACATTCAGTTATAAATGGTGATGGACGATTAAACAAATGACTGGAGGAAAGGGCCCCACAAATATCGCCATCCTTAATAATCGAACAGCCCTGCACATCAGTGGGAAAGACCAGGATGTCATATCTGCACCATCCTCAGCCAGAAGTGTGGAACTGATGATCCACCTCACCCTCGCCATGATGCCCACAGAATCAGTTTTGCCAGTCTTCAACCAATTTTATTTGCTGCACGTGACATGAAGAAACAGCTGAACACCGTAGATACGATAAGGGCAATGGGCCCTGACCTCATTCCTGCAATAGGACTGAAGACTTGTGTTGCACAACAAGCCGTGTCCCTGGGGAAGCGGTTTCATTCCAGCACCAACTCTGACATCTCTCTGGCAATGTGGAAAATTACTCAACTATATCCAATCCCTAAGAGAAGAGTAACTACAATTTGACCATTCACCACCCCTTCAGTTCCATCACGACAGTCAAATTGGTGGGAGTTATTTTTGACGGAACTGTCAAGCAGCACAGAAATAATCTGTTCATTGTGGTTTCCGATAGGTCCCCATGTGGAGATGGTGCTGTTCTGGAAATGACACTTTGCAATGATCCTTTGCAATGTTACAGCTACCCACTTGGAGGGTCTATGTACACTGGTCAGCGTGCCAATTCCATTCCCAGTATTGCCTTGTGGGTTCAGACCTCACTGCGCTGCAGGGACCTTGGAGGGCTGCGCAGAAGAAAACAACAACAAGGTGCATGCGTCCCTTTGTAGATCAACATGTTCCAAACAATCCCTTTTCAAACTATATGCTTCCAGTCTATTGTTCCCAACGAAGGGCACACCGTCACCTCTACACACCTTGTTCTTCACCTGCAAAATATTTGCGCATTCACTCCACTTGTCTCAGTCACCTTGAAGCTTTTTACAACCTCTTCACCTACTCACAATCCAACATCCTTTAGTTCTGTCAGCAGGTTATGATATATTGTATTTGATTCCAGGAACCAAAGTTTAATGGCTATCGTGAACAGCTGGGTCCTGAGTACCGATCACTATGATGTCTAAGCAACCTTCCACTGTTAATTCTTTTTAAAAAATCGTGAATCTGGGTGTGACTGGCTGGACCAGCATTTATTGCCTGTCCCTGGTTGCCTCTTGAGAGTTGGGTGGTGAGCTGCCTTGTTGAACCGCTGCAGTCCACTGTGGATTCAGTGATGGTAACACCATTGAACGCCAAGAAGCAGTGGTTCGATTGTATTTTAGTGGAGATGGTCACGGCCTGGCATTTGTGTGGCCTGAATATTACTTGCCACTTGTTAGCCTGGATACTGTCTAGATCTTGTCGCATTTGGACATGGATTGCTTCAGTATCTGAGGAGGCACAAATGTTGCTGAGCATTGTGCAATCATTGGCGAACATCCCACTTCTGACCCTAAAATGGCGGGAAGGTCATTGGTGAAGCAGCCTCAAAGATGTTTGGGCCTAGACCACTGCCCGAGGGACTCCTACAGACTTGTCCTGGAGCTGCGTTGACTGACCTTTATCAATCATGACCATCTTCCTAAGTGTCATGGGAACCCAGAATGTTGTCAGGGTATGTACCCTTTGGAGTATCCAGTGTCTCCAACTGAATCTGGATATCACATGGACTGAATCAAATTGGCTGATGACTGGGGTAGCTGAATTGCTGAGGACAACTGGAGGAGGCCGAGATGGATCATCCACTCAGCACTTCTGACTGAAGATTGTTGCGAATTCATTAGCCTTATCTTATACACTGAAGTACTGGGCTCTTCCATCATTAAGGATGGGGATATTTGTGGAATTATATCCTCCAATAACTTGTCTAATTGTCCACAACTATTCTCAACTCGAAGTGGAAGGACAGCAGAGATCTGAACCGTTGCTTGTGGGATCACCAAGCTCTGTCTATCACTTACTGCTTATGCTGTTTCGCACACACGTTTTCCTGGTTGGTGGCTTCACCAGGCTGACACCACACTTTCAGTTATGCTTGGTGCTGATCCTGCCCTCCTACACACTCCAGTGATCCAAGGTTGATCCTCTGGCTTGATGGTAATTGTTGTGAGGGGGATATGCCAGGTCATGAGGTCGTGCTGGAGTGCAATTCTGCTGCTATTGCTGACCCACAGCAGCTTATGGAAACCCAGACTTGAGCTGCTAGATCTGCTTGAAGTCTGTCCCATTTAGCACGGTGATAGTACCACCCAAAATGATGGAGGTTATTCTCAATGAGAAGGTGGGACTTTGTCTCCACAATGACTATGCGTGGTCACTCTTACCGATACTGTCATGGACAGATACTTCTGCAACTGACAGATTAGCAAGGCTGTGGTCAAGTATGTATTTTCCTCATGTTGGTTCCTTCACCACCTGCCGTAGACCCAGTTGAGCAGTTATATCTTTTAGGACCCGACCAACCCAATCAGTAATGCTGCTGCAGAGCTACTCTTGGTGGTGGACATTGCAATCCCCCACACAGAGTACATTTTGCGCCCTTTCCACCCTCAGTGCTTCCTCCAAGTGTTGTTCAGCATGGAGGAGTACTGAATCATCAGTTGAGAGAGGCTGGTACATGGTAATCAGCAGGAGGTTTCCTTTCCCATGTGTAAACTAAGGCCATGAGACTTCATGGGATATAGAGTCACTGTTGAGGACTCCCAGAGCAATCCCCTTCCAACTGTATCCCACTGTGCCGCTACTTCTGCTTTGTCTGTCCGACTGGTGAGATAGGAGAGATCTGGGGAAGTTGATGCGGTGGCTGGTTCATGGTCATACTCACAGAATCGTACCTTTCAAATAATGTCAGGCTGTTTATTTATATTCACTGTTTCCTGCCAGCTGTCCAATTCTAGAAACATGGCCATATTTTCACACCGATCCACTAAGATTTAGTTTTTTGTAAATTGGGCTTGGAGCTTTACGAATGTTTTTTCTAAAAATGCAAATGTTTTACATCCATTGCTTCTGTTTCATTTGTCTCCCAGTCTGCTTCTCAAACATAATTCCCATTTCATAAATCTATGTTAGTGTTGTCTGTGACCATTACTTTCACTCCCAACATTTTCTTCAAAACCATGTACTTACTATGTTCTATGTTCCATGTACTATATCATTTTCCACACATGACTTCGTTTTCCTAGTATTGATAGAACGTTCTGTGAAGACAGAGCTGAGGTAGTGTCTTCATAGTTCTGCCATTTCCCTGTTCCCCATTCTCCATTCTCTGGATTCAGATTGTAAGGAAGCTGCAATTGTTTTCTCATATTTCTCACATTGGCATAATTTGACAAACTATTACAGTTCATTCTTATAACTCTTGTGAATATATTCTTCAGAAATCCATCAATTCCTGCCTTACGCTGTTCAATGACTGTCCTTGCACAGCCATACACTCACATGACTATGTATTATGTACTGTCAGAAATACAGCACGATCCACAGTAGTCCCACTTTCCTACACCAGGCCCATAGCCTGGAATATTATGAATATACACTTCCAATTGCTTGTCCAAGCACTTTTTAATGGCCGTGAGGATACCCGTGATAACTCTCCTCTCAGGAATTAAATTCCGGATCCCAACACCTTCTGGGTGAAAGAAAACTATCTTTAAATCCTCACTAAACCTCAAACCCTTCACTTTTAAAGTGGGCTCCCTTGTTCTTGGCCGTCTGACTAAAAGGAATAGCTGCTGTCTATCCACCCTCTCCATGCCCCTCATCATCCTGTCCTTCTGAATCACATCCCCCTCAGCCTCCTCTGCTCCAAACTAAACAACCCGAGC
>NC_057717.1:58657301-58662997 GCF_004010195.1 Chiloscyllium plagiosum | reverse complement strand
ATAGCTTTAAATTAAGGGGGGGGTAGGTATAGGACAGATGTTAGGGGTAGGTTCTTTACTCAGCGAGTCGTGGGGGAGTAGGGATATCCTTAGTAGCAGTGGTGGACTCTCCCTCTTTATGGGCATTTAAGCGGGCATTGGATAGGCATATGGAGGATAGTGGGCTAGTGTAGGTGAGGTGGGCTTGGATCGGCGCAACATCGAGGGCCAAAGGGCCTGTACTGCGCGGTATTCTGCTATGTTCTATGTTCTATGCACTCCATTTTGGCCGAACCAAAGCCCTGTATTACTCTTATAATCTACACCCTGATTAGGAAACGCTACACCCAAGGTCCAATTCTTAACTAGTCCATTAACCTGTTCAGCCACATTCAGGGATGTGTGGAGAAGCAGACTCTGAGGTTCCCAGTGTGCTGCCATTCATTGAGTCCTCCCCGCCTGGTTCCTTCTCCTCATAAATATTGCATCACCTCATATTTATCAGGGTTACATTCTATCTACCGTTCATCTGCCCATCTGGCCATTCCATCTGCATCTTCCTGTAACTTCAGGCCTTCCTCTTCACTGCTAACCACCCAGCGAATCTTTATGTTAAAAATACTTATTTATCACACCTCCCCCAATCTCCACCTAGCCCCCTCCACGTTCACATCTATATATTTTTTTATGAATAACACAAACAGTAAGGGACACAGCACTGATCCCTGTGGTACACCATGGGACACTGGTCTCCAGTCACACAAACAGCCTTCTCTCACCTACCTCTGCCTCCTACCACTAAGACAATTTTCGTTGTAACTTGTCAAGTTTTGCTTCATATTGTGAGATTTTACTTTATTTTTCGGTTTCCCAGGTGGAAATATGTCAAAGGGCTTCCTAAAAAATAATCTCCTCAAACTAATTCAATCGAACGCATTGGATGTGACTTCCTCCTGATAAAGTCATGATGATTATCCCAGTTCACACCTTACGACTTTGATTGGAGTTCGATTTTCTCTTTCCCTATTTTCTCCAGTAGTTTCCTGAACAGGATCTAATACTCGCTCGTCTATAATTACCTGGTCTATCTCTCCCATCCTTACTGTGAAGTGGAATAGTATTAGCAGTGCTCCAGTTCTCTGGCACCTCCCCATGGTCAGATTCGAATTAAAATATTCATTCAGGGGCTTTCCTCCCTTGATTCATGTCTGAATGAGTTGTATCAGCCTGTGATACAACTCATTCAGACATGGAGATTGGTCCAAATTTATACAGAACAAAACCATCTGTTCTGTTACATCCATCTGTTCAAGAGTCACAGTCCACCTTTTTGATTTCTGTACCTGCCTCCTCCTTCTCCCAAGTAAAATAGATGTGAAGGTCTCATGTAACAATCCATCAATGTTCTCCATCTTGACACACAGATTGCCCCTTTGGTTTCTAACGGACACTAACTGTTTGCTGATTATTCTGTTCTGTTTGTCCGTGTAGAATATCGTGGGATTCTTCCTGATCTCGCCTACTTGTACTTCTCCATGTCCCACTGTTCTTCAGTCCCCTCTATGATTCTAAGTTTCACTGCAATTAACTCTTATGTTTTGAAACTTGAGATCACAGGCTGAGTTTCCACATCAGACAATCTTGCCATTTTAGGGATCAATCTTGATAATACATTTTGAAGCTCCTCTGCACGCAGTATATTCTTTGTTAGATTGGGACTCCGAACGATACAATACTCTAAATTTAGTCTCATGAACACTCGATGCAACTGGTGCACGACATCCTCTATATTCAAATTACATTCACATGAATATAAACCTAATTTTTACTTTCCCATTTGCATATGTTCTTCCCAATACCTCTCGCTTTAACTTTTCTTACGAGCTTACTGTGTGAGTTCTTTGAAAAAAAAAAGCTCATGAATATCCAACTATAAGTTATCAATTGGTTCTTCATTGCCTATGTCCACAAGAATGATCTTCAAACCATTCCCAAAAAAAGGTTGCCACTTCTGGTTTTCCTTTCATCGGTATATTCTCACACTCCTCAGTTATGTTATTACCATCTAAATATCTAGTAGCATGTTCTTTGTAATCGAGTCCAACAGATACATGACTGTGGATGACAAGATAACTGGTCCGTAGTTCACCATTCTTCAAATTCATTCTTTCTTAAACTGTTGGATAATATTTATAAACTTTGCCTTATCCAGATTGGCTAAATGCTTTTCGGGAATGTGTCGGAAAATAAAGTGAAAATCCGCGATGCAATCAATATCTCTATTGCTGCTTCCTCTGAAATTCTTGTATGAAGTACATCTCGTCTGCCAGACTTATAAATACTCAATCCAGTTTTTTTTGCCAAAGTTAACCTCAACACTGATAAGAATGAACTTAGACTTTACTTACACAAGTCCCATGGTCACTTGATATATCTGGAATAATTTCTGGACATTCTTCCATGAAGATAGACGCGAAAAACTGTTTCTTTTCCCTGCGATTTCTCTGTTCTCTGCAGTTAATTATCCGGAACGCACACTAACTATTCCACATTTGACCTTGTTTTTATTTTTTTTTCATACATTAGTAGACGCTTTTTCGCAGTATTTATGTTTTTCTTTCGTTTGCACGCCTTTTCTCTTTTTGATTTTCTTCTCAGCTTCTTGCTCATCCTTTGCTGGGTCCTACATTTCACTGAATCCACTGGCTTGCTGCAACACTTGGCATTTTTCTAAGTTGCCTCCGTTCATCTGATAGGTAGCTGAAGGTGGGTTTGAAAGTGATAGTCGGAGAGCAGGGTGGACCAGCTTGATAGCAAGGAAGGTGGACACATAGGACCGTTCAAAAGGGCGGTGCTGACTTGGAAGGTTGGAGCGAGATAAGGTGGGATTAGGGAAAATGGGGAAATGGGGAAATCCACTATGATCCCCTGTGGTTGGAGGGTCCCAAGGCAGAAGAGGAGGCTTTCGTCCTCCAGGCTTCTGGTGGCTCGGGTTTGGTGATGGATCAGGCCCAGGGCCCTCATGTCCTTGGCAGAGTGGGAAGGGGAGTTAAAGTGCTCAGCCACAAGGTGATGGATTTGTTCATTGTGGCTGTCCCAGAGATGTTCTCTGAAATGATCCACAAGTTGCCCTCCTGCCTCGCCAATGTAGAGAAGACCACATTGGGTTTAATGGATGCAGGAGATAAGGCGTTCTGTCTCCCTTTGTCACCTATCACTTTCAACCCCACCTTCATCTACCTATCGCAATCTCAGCTACCTCCCTCCGCCCACACCCCCTTCTCATAATTATCTCTCAGACGCTTGGCCCATAAGCTTCATTCCTGATGAAGGGCTTATGCCCGAATCATCGATTTATCTACTCTTAGTATGCTGCCTGACTGTGATTTTCCAGCACCACACTCTTCGGCTCTGATCTCCAGCATTTGTAGTCCACACTTTCTCCTCACACCTTCAGGGCTTGCATGACTCAGATTTATAACGGTTACTTCAAATGAAACAAAAACTGTCGTGTATTCAAACAGCATTAAAGAAATCCAATACATTGTGGTCACTGTTCCCAAAAGGTCCTTTCCAGCAAAATTGTCAATTAGCTCTTCTGATCACCCAATACCAATCCCTAAATAACCTGATTCTCGAGCTCAGTGCTCGACATAATGTTTATGTAAACCATCTCACACGTGGCCATGAAATGCATTTTTCCCAGCATTAGCAATCAATTGGGTTAACACAGTTTAGATATAATTTAAGCAGTACATTCTGCAGTACTCACAAATGTGTATATCTCATTTCCTGTTTTATAACATGTCCAGCATTTGTATTGTAGCGTTCACTTTGATATATAACCCCCATCAATGTTTGCTCCTCCTTGCTGTTTTTGCGCTCCACCTTACTAGATTCTTTGGAATCTGAGCAACGTGGGCTCTGGGGAGATTAATGGTAGAGATCATCACGCCACATCATTTATGATATTCTCAAACTTTAATTTCTCCAGATCTCCCGTTATGCTGATGGTGTAGAGAAGGACAATGATCTTTCAACAATGCTGTATATTCTCCCAGAGACCAGAGACTGCTATAACCTGGGACGGAACTTTACAGCAGGCTGGTAAACTGTTGATGCTACGATACAGAGAGATCACATCTGGAGTAATGTGTACAGATTTAGCCTCTTCTATGAAGATAAGATGTTGTTATATTGGAAGCAGCTCAGAGATGGTTCCCTCAACTGTTTCCTGCAATGAAGGTGCTAGCTTATAACGAAAGGATGATCAGGTTGACCCCGTAGCCATTGGAGTTTACAAAAATCAAAGATGAACTTATTTGAACATAGATGACAGAAGGAGTTAACAAGTGAAGTGAATGACACAGATAGTGAGGAATCCATTCCGTTCTCCAGTGTGTTACACAGGAACAACAGGAGGATATTCAGGCCTTCCACCCTGTTACAGCAGAACAGGATGAGGCTATTCAGCCCCTGGAGCTTGATATACATTTACAGAAGGAGGCCAATCAGCCACTTGGGCCTATAACACTGACCCAGAGTAGGCCATGCTGCGCCAGTATCCTGTTAAACAGCAACAGGATCAGTCCATTCAGCCTTCTTAAATATGTAACATAGGAACTGGAAGAGGTCACACAGTGACTGGAGATTGTTACACTGGGATAAAAGGAGGCCATTCAGACCAAACGAGCCTATTGCAAGTGAATTGGATAAGGATAAAAACTATCTGAGACTTCTTTCATGAGAAATGAAGAGGTAATTTAGACACGTGTCTGTTGTATGGGAACAAGAGAAGACCAATCAATCCCTCGGTCCCATCTCTGGGTTACATGAGGAGACCGTTCAGCATATCCAGCTGTTATGGAGAAGTATGAGAAGACCCATCAGTCCCTTAAAATATTACACAGCAAGAGGAATATTCCATAATCTCCCAATCCTCTAAAGCATCAACAGGAAGATGTCATTCTGGCCTTGGAGGTGGCAACATGGGAACACCAGAAAGTCGTCAGCCCATCGAGTTTGTACACCAGCAGGATGATGAGTCCATTCAGCCACACATGGCTCTTAATCAGCAATTGGAGCAGATCTCTGAAAGCCTTGTGCCCATTAAATAGGAATTCAAAGAAAACGTCAAGGCTTTCGAAAGGGAAGAACTTGTAATAATGTTGTACATCAGGGACTAAAGTGTAACAATAAACTATTGTAATTTAAGGCAAATTTTTAGACTCCATTGTTCGGGACATGTGCAAACTCAAACCACAATTCGTCAGAGTCAACATGGTTTTACGAAGGCGAAATTGTGTTTGAATTGTTTGCTTGAGTTAATTGAAGATGTCACAAACAATATGGATCGTGGGAATCCTGGAGATGGAACATATCTGGTCTTCGTGAAGGCATCAGGTATGTCGCTTCTCCAAAGAGTAAGTGGTAAGATCAGACAACATGGGTCTAGGAGTAATTTATTATCTTGGATGGAGGTTTGGTTATCCAACAAAATGTAGTCAGGTGGATTAAATGTGTCATTTTCTTTTGGCAAATGCAGTTTGTGCCATTGATTTCAGTACTCATGCCTCAAGCATTTGCAATCGATGGTATTACTGTACTCGGTTGACGGGAGAGAAAATATAATGCCACATTTTCAGATGACACTAACATCGGTGGGAAATTACTTCGGAATGATGATGCAAGAGATTTTAAAACTATATGGATAGGTT
>NC_057717.1:58648372-58655915 GCF_004010195.1 Chiloscyllium plagiosum | reverse complement strand
CAATGAATTCCACAGGCCCACCACTCTCTGGCTGAAGAAATGTCTCCGCATTTCTGTTCTGAATTGACCCCCTCTAATTCTAAGTCTGTGCCCACGGGTCCTAGTCTCCTCGCCTAACGGAAACAACTTCCTAGCGTCCACCCTTTCCAAGCCATGTATTATCTTGTAACTTTCTATTAGATCTCCCCTTAACCTTCTAAACTCCAATGAATACAATCCCAGGATCCTCAGCAATTCCTCGTATGTTAGACCTACCATTCCAAGGATTATCCGTGTGAATCTCTGCTGGACACGCTCCAGTGCCAATATGTCCTTATGAGGTGTGGGGCCCAAAACTGGACATAGTACTCCACGTGGGACCAAACCAGAGCTTTGTAAAGTCTCAGTAGCACATCACCGCTTTTTTATTCCAACCCTTTTGAGATAAATGACAACATTGCATTCGCTTTATTAATCACGGACTCAACTTGCATGTTTACCTTTAGAGAATCCTCGACTAGCACTCCCAGACCCCTTTGTACTTTGGCTTTATGAATTTTCTCACCATTTAGAAAGTAGTCCATGCTTGTATTCGTTTTTCCAAAGTGCAAGACCTCGCATTTGCTCACATTGAATTCAATCAGCCATTTCCTGGACCACTCTCCCAAACTGTTTAGATCCTTCCACAGCCTCCCCACCTCAGTTCTACCTGCCTGTCCACCTAACTTTGTATCATCGGCAAACTTCGCTAAAGTGCCCCCAGTCCCTTCATCCAGATCATTAATATATAACGTGAACAGCTGCGGCTCGAACACTGAACCCTACGGGACACTGTTTGTCACCGGCTGCCATTCCAAAAAATATCCTTTTATCCCAACTCTCTGCCTTTTGGCAGACAGCCAATCCTCAATCCATGCCAGTAGCTCGAACACTATGGGCCGTCACCTTACCAAAGGACTTTTGGAAGTCTAGATAGACCACATCCACTGGGTTTCCCTGATCTAACCTACTTGTCACCACTTCAAATAATTTTTAGGTCGCTGTGACAAGCAAGAGATTAAATTATCAAGAGAGGGTGGAGAGTCTGCACATAGATTCAGAGAGGTAAAGACAATAGATAATAGTTTGGCAGGTGGAATTTAACATGATATAACCTGTCATTCCATTTACAGGAATACTGGAAGGCAGTAAGTTACTGAAAAGGAGAGGGATTACAGGACTTAATGATACTGTGTACTGGGGGGTTCACTCAGATCCGTTCAGACATGGAAGGTTTTGCTCCATCCCTGATCATCAGCTCCCAGACACTCCAAGTGACCCCATTGCTCTCCACACACATGGAATACTTTGATGTGGTTGATTGGTGGTGGGGATGGTGTTTTGACACATGCATCAAGGGGACGGCCTTTATCCAAGATATATTAATTTCTTTGTACGTGGAGACCTGATGACGATGGGAATGGCTTACTGCTTCTGAATGAAGAGGCCGTGGCTTCTGCCAGGACAGTGGGTATTCACCAACATGATGTACTGTGCATGGGTACACTGTAACATTAATAGAGAGAGAGTTCCTTCAGTTCATCTACCTCTCCCCATTGACATGGATACTCTGCAGATGCCATGTACACCATCAGGAATCCCATTATACTGGATCCATCCGACAGCTTCCTGCTGTGGGAGAATCAATCTATTTACCTCATCAACCATATATATCCTCCATCACTGAATGGTGACATTGATGTTGAGATACTGGAAAATGATGGATATGTCACCTAGTCCTGCCTGGAAAGTTCTGGATCATAGAAGCTGAATGAAACAGTGACCCTAACAGCCACTGGCAGCACCATCCTCCCGCTGGTGTGAAGCTGCAGGTCGTGTTGAAGGAGGTTACACCGCTCTGTGACCAGCTCCTAGTTCAATCAGGGTCCCCTCCCTCTCTGATCCTGGGTTAAGTGAAGCTTAGGAAGCTGTTCCTGGAAAACCCGATGTGGATACAGCAGATTCCTTTCACCACACTCATTCACTGCATGGTTTCAGAGCTTCCCCTCTGTGCAGCCTCTGCTCCATTTGTTGTTCATGTTACACACCCAGATACTGTAACTACAGTCCCCATGCTCCATCCAGAGTTGGGTCACCAAATCCTCAGGTCTCCCTGAATGTCTGAGGCAGCTCACAGCACAACCTCCAGCAAACCATCACCAGCCCGTCCACTAAATTTTCAATGACAGGAGTCAGTCAGAAGCCCCTCGGTACAAGTGTTGTGGACCAGACCAGATCCCCCCAGAATGTTTTAAGAAGGCCACTTAGACCCAAACCTTTCCTTATTTTGAATATAGATGTGAAGTGTGCGTTGCAGATACGTTGTGACTGGTCAAACCACTCGACATTAAGCAAAATGTAATCTAATAAAATGCTTTAGTTGAAATACAATCAAAGAAAAGAACATTTTGGGATAGCTTATAAGTTGGAACACTTACACAAACAGTAGATACCATACCTTCTTGGTATACATCGCTTGGCACAAATATATATTCAAATACAGAACCTTACAGCAGTTTTCCAATCCGGAGAAACAACATCAACAGAGATCTCAGAGAGAAAAGCAACTGGGGATCATGTATTGAAAAGTCCAACCCTTTGGGATCCCCAGCAGCTTCTGAATGCTGCAGCTAAAAACAAAATGAGAAACCCTGGTCTGGGAGAGCTTGCCACTGCCCTTCCATTGTTATCACCGTTTTAATGAAAACTAAAGGCTTTCTCAGTTATTTACTTAAACTGTTTTCAGACAGCAGTTCTGCACCTCTGCCTTTAAAACCTCTCTTCAAAAAAAAAACCCCAAGAGAAAATAATCTTTTTACAGTGATAGTATTCTCACAATTCCATCTTTAATAAAATAATCCATCAATACACAAAGGTGGATTCATTTTAGACCTCCTAATCTTCCTCTATTAGCAGACTGAAATGCATATACATTACAATAACTGTGAGCATACAAATGTTCACAACTAGCTTCGATTTCAGGCATTTTACTCCTGCCACAGAATGCCTTTGTTTGTCTTCATCCAAGTCTCCACAACGTGTCAAACGTAGGTTTGCTCGCCCTGTCACCTGTATAATTCAAACTGAATGGCAGCAATAATAAGCTCATTCGAAACAGACTGGCATTATTCTCCCTAAACTTCTCCAAAAACTTTCAGGGGTCACGATCAGTGATAAAGATTTGTCTCATGTATGTTATTCGGAAGTTAAATGCTGAAATGTTGTAATGCCAACACCAAGCTCAAGACCTCCTTCCCCATTGTGAAATAAATCTGTTGATGTTTCCACTGGACACTCCAACCACATAATGAAGCACTCCTCATCCATCCAATACTCCCTCTGAATGGCATAGCTCCTCATGTCTCAGCATAAAATAGTTACATGCTTCTGTACGTCTTAATGCTCTAATCTCTTTACCTGCTACTCCTGGCCTCTGCCAGTAAACCTTATTCTCACAGGTATATGTTTTATGAAGATCTCGCACATTCTTCTCATTCTCTCACAGAAACCAAACTTTGATTTCTAAACCCAATCATCATCATCAGTCATTTCAGCTTCTCATCTTGCCATTGTTTCTCTCTGCTCTTCCACACGAGTTCTCACGACTGCAGGAAGTGAATTGTTGGTGGGGGAGCCTGGGATATGGAGCTGTGAAAAAGTGGGATATCTGGGAATAGGGGGGGATGTGGATTGATGAAAGCTTGGTACCTGGATGGATGGCAAATGGATCTATAGAAGAGTTTGGTATCTGGGAATGGGTGAGAGGTAGGTATATGAAAGAGTGCAGAACCTGGGACAGGTTTAAGAAAATAAGAGGACGTTAGATATGGGTATGTAGAAGTGAAGGATACTTGAATGTGTGGAATATAAGTTGAAAGAGGTAAACTGATACATTTTCTTTTGTACGTTTTTTTTAAATGCAGGAGTCTGAAGCATTGGGCTCTTCCCCTGATAGAATATTTAAAGTGGTGTTCGTTGGGAACTCTGGTGTTGGAAAGAGCTCATTTATCCATCAATTCTGCAATGACCGATTTCTCTCAGAAATTAATCCAACAATTGGTAAATATGAAACTTCTCACTGTACACTTAGAAAGAAGTCCCCTCCTTTAGCTTTTTTTTAATTTATGAAGGATCTGAACTATACTGGAGTCCTGTTCAAACATCAAATGTGACCTTCAGAAGTGACCATTCTTGATCTGTGACCCTCAATTCCACATAATTGAGGCTAACACTTGAGTTCAAAATTGAGGGAGTGTTTCAATTTGAAAGAGTCATCTCTCTGAGGTGACAATAAATAGAGGCCTTTATTTGCCCTTCCAAGAAGACAAAAAGGATCCCATGGCATTTTTCAAGGAAGAACTGGGAGGGGTTCCCTGGAGTTCTGATTAATATTTATTCCTTAAACCAACAAACAACTAGATTATCTAGTCAGCTTATTGTTTGTTTATATATATTTTTTTCCTCATTGGATGTTGTTGTTCTTGGCTAAATCAGCATTTTTGGCTGTCCCTAAATGAGAAGGTGGTGGTGAGCTGCCTTCTTGAACTGCTGCTGTCTTTGTGGTGTACATACAAAGTGTTGTTGGGTAGGGAGTTTCAGTACTTTGACCCAACAAGGTAAAGGAACAGTGATATAATTCCAAGTCAGAGATGGCGTGCGTCTTGGAGGTAAACCTGATAGTGGTTATGTTTCCATGCAGCTGCTCCCTTGCCATTCTAGGTAGTAGAGGTCACAGGTTTGGAAGGTGCTGTTGGAGGAACCTTGCAGCCTGTAAGTGGTATACAGCTGCTGCCACTGTGTATGTGGATAGAGGGAGTGAATGCTGAAGGTAGTGATCAGGGTGCCAGTTAAACAGACTTCTTTGTCTTGAATTATGCCAAGCTTCTTGAATGTTTTTGGAGCTGCATTATTCCAGACAAGTGAGTATTCCTTCACATTCCTGATTTGTGCCTTAGATCATGTATGGATTTGAAGAGACAGGAAGTGAGTTATTTGCCATTGAATTCCCAGTCTCTGATCTGCTCTTGTAGTCACAGGATTTATATAGCTAGCCCAGTTCAGTTTCTGATGAATGGACACCTAAAGGTAGTGGGTGATTCAATGATGATAATGCCAATGAATATCAAGTGATGATGGTCATTTCCTGGCATGTGTGTGGTGCAAACATTACCCGTCATTTAACAGTCCAAGCCTGAACATTGTCCAGGTTTTGCTGTAAATTGATATGGTCTGCTTTACCATTTTTGGCATTATGAATGGTTCTGAACATTATACCATTATCAGTAAACATTCCCCCACTTCTGCTCTATGACAGAGCAAAAATTATTGATAAGGGTGCTGGAGATTACCCTGAGAAATCCTGTAGTGATGACCTGGGAATCTCCAACCACAGCTATCTTCCTTTATGTGGGATATGATTCCGACTATTAAGAGTTTTTCTTTGAATCCCATTGACTTCAGTTTTCCTCCTTGGTGCAATGCTCAGTCAAATGCTACTGCCTTGACGTTAAGAGCAACTGCTCTCTCCTTTCCTATTTGTAGGGCACTCTGCCATGATTCAACATCACAACTTCCAAAACGTAATTGGCTCTGAAGCATTGTTGGTTGGAAAAGGTGCTATATGATTGGAAATCATTGTTTTTTTTTCAGTTTTGTCTTGTGCTATGGTTGAGTTGGATTTCCCCTCTGAGGGACGCACTTTTCAGCCAATTAATCAGGAGTGGTAGCCCCTCCGGTACCAAAATAATGCTTCACAAATACTTCAGGCACATGTCAAAAATTCCTTCCACCTCCTTTTATATAATGGAGGTGTTCCACGTAAAAAGCAGAATGGAATCTTTGATGAACGTGATGAACACTTGAATGCTGATGTTTGTTGTATGTGTAGACATCATCAACTTTAAGTGTAGCGATATACAGGGCCTACTTGGGTTAATCATGGCAGAGAAAAGCCTATTTTTTGGTGTAACCAAGAGAGGCTTTTGTATTAACAAAAAGTAGTTTATTGCATGTTAGTGACTATTATAGGTTACATTAGACATTGTAACAGAGACCAAGAGGAGAACCTGGATGATAGGTTGTATTTTTTTCATATCCTAAGCTGTTCTTTCCACAAGTCCAAATGCCGTCCTCTTATTGTTGATATTTAAGGCCTGCTCGGTATTAACCACTTTGGACTCTTGCACTCCAGTACAATGGAATCCAATGGCATAGTTTCAGGCAAAAGCAGAATTTGCTGGAGGAACTCAGTAGATCTGGCAGCATGGTGGAGAGAAAGCATTCTGAGTCAAGTGATCTTTGTTTAAAATGGGCTACTGGTTGATAAATGTTGCCTGGTGGTGAATCAGAGCTGAAAATGTGTTGCTGGAAAAGCGCAGCAGGTCAGGCAGCATCCAAGGAACAGGAGAATCGACGTTTCGGGCATAAGCCCTTCTTCAGGAATGGTGGTGAGTCAGAGCTTACCTTTCGAATCAGACAGCAGTGGGTTCAAGTGCCAGCCTCAAAGTTTGGGCACAAAACCTAGGCAGACACTCCACTGCAATCCTTGGGGAATGTTGCATCATCATAGATGCTGGCTTTTAAATGAGACCTTAAATCATTCAGCCTTCCTGCCTTCTCAGTGGATATACAAGATCCCCCACAAATATGAACACTGTAGTTGACTATTAATTTGGAAGCAGACAGGAGGCACTGTCCCCAGGGATGTGTTCAATTAACGTTGAGATAGCCACAATGTACATCCCTGCCTCTGCATGCTCTTTTAGAAAGTCTGTGTTGTTATCCTGGGATTCAACTGAGAGCAGTAAACCTAAATAATCCATCTTAAGTTAATGAGATCAGTCTTGGAACAGTGTGCTGGGAAGTGTGGTTTTTTATGAACAACAAACAAAAATATGAAAATCATGTGCTGATCTGCTCATTGGGATCACTGGAGGTGACCTTGTATTCTTTGGTTTTATGTGTGCAGTTGAGGACTAGTTGAGGATTAGTTAAGTATAACCCCTGCAGAATAAAACAATCCATGAAGGAATATATTACATATACTCTATTAACATCTCTAATATAAGTGTTTGAGAGGATTAAATAGATTATCTATCCGACCCCCTGCCCTAATTCAGACTGTCTTCCTTAAGTTGGTGATTTCCTTACTTTGCTTCTCTTCTCTGTGCCCAAGGATGAATTATGAACTGATTGGGTGGTGATTTGAAAGGTCCACTTGTCACCCTGTCACTTCGAAATATTTTCCTTACTGCATGAACTCAGATTCTGCTTCATGTAAACTGATGGTATGGAAATTTCTCTCAGTTTGTCCAATGACATGAAGAAGTTGATATTAATCTAAGATTTGACTTGTTATAACTTCTGTCAATTGACTCTATTCTCTCCTCTAACTCAAAAGGTTGGGAATTTATTAATGAAACTTATCAACTTCAGTCCTTAATCCAGATTGACACTTGGGGCTGAATTTTCACTTTGGGAGTAGGAAACAGGAGCTGGAACTGTCTGCAGCTCCTGAACTGGACAC
>NC_057717.1:58642596-58647872 GCF_004010195.1 Chiloscyllium plagiosum | reverse complement strand
CTGGCAGTGACAGGATGTGCAGCTCCCAACCATTTACAGCTTCATATCTCCATTGCGCCTTGACAAGGGATGCTGTGGGTGTGAAAATCACCGGAAGGGAGAGATGTGTAAATTGAAACAGTTTCAATACCAATAGTTCCGATTCAGGCGCGTACCACTCCAGTGTTTACAGATAAAATAACTGAGATAATGTTGAGTGAGGTTTTGTGGATGGTGCAAAGACGTAAGAGGGGGTTGGTGATGGTACAGTAGTTGCACTATAAGTCTCCAAATAATCAATGGGAATTAGAGAAACAAATATGCAGGGAGACTGGGGAGACTTGCAGGAGCAATAGGATTGTCCCAATAGGTGATTTTTATTATACTAACATAGACTGGGACTTCCAGAGGGTTCAAAACTTAGATGGAAAGAAATTAGTTAAGTATGTTCAGGAAAGTTTACACAAGTAGCATATAGAGGGCCCTACTCGGTAAGGGACAAACTCGACCTACTGTTGGGACATAGGGCAGGATAGGTGACGGAGGTAAAGAGGGGGAGCATTTTGGGAACGGTGACTAGAATTGTATTAATTTTTAAATAGTTATGGGAAGGACAGAATTGGTCCACAGATTCAAGTTCTAATTTGGGACGAGGCGAATTTTGTTGGAATTAGACAAGGACTTGCAAAGGTTGATTGGAGTAACTTGTTTCCAGGCAAAATGATCTCTGGTAAGTGGGAGGCCTTTAAAAGTGAGATAGCTCGAGTTCAAGGTCTATATGTTCCTGTGAGGGTGAAGGGAAAGTGAGGCTGGAAGAGAGAACCCTGGATAACAAGAGATATTGAGGCTCTGATCAGCAAAACGGAGGCGTGGCTCAGGTTCAGGCTGCTGGAATCAATAAAACCTCTGGAGAGACACGAAGAATACAGGAGCTTACTGAAAAAGGAAATCAGGAGGGCAAAAAGGGGGTATGACATTGCATTGGTTGAGAAAATTAGGGTGAATCCAAAGATTTGCTTTCAGTCTAGTATAGAAAAAGAACGACTATAGAGAAAATATGACGTCTTAAAATCCAAAGTGGACATTCATGCGTAAAACCGCAACAGATGGGCGAGGTCCTCAATTTCCCCTCTGTGTTTACCATGAAGAAAGACATGAAGATCTGTGACCTTTGGAGGAGGGGGGGGGATTAGTTGTCTTATATTGGTACCGTGCATATCACAGGAGAGGTGCTGTTGGACATATTAGAATGCATAAAGTCAGATAAATCTCTTGGTCCGGACAAGATATATCCATGAGCAATGCAAGAGGCGAGAGAAGACAGTTCAGGGGCCAAGGTCCCGGAAGACTGGGCAGTAGTAAATTTTGTGCCCTTATTCAAGAAGGGCTGCAAAGAAAAGCCTGGGAAATATAGACCAGTAAACGTCACATCTGATGTCAGTAAAACACTTGAGAAGGTTCTGAGAGATAAGATGTGCATGCATTTGGAAAGACAGAGTTTGACTTCGAGCAGTCAGTATAGCTTTCTGCATGGCAGATCATGCCTTACAAATTTTGTTCGAGTTTTTTGAGGAAGTGACCAGGAAGGTTGACGAGGGAAGGGTGGTGGACATAGTCTATATGGATTTCAGTAAAGCCTTTGATAAGTTTCCACATGGTAGGCCGCTCAAGAAGGATGGATCGCGTGGACTTCAAGGTAATCTGACAAATTGGCGACACAGTTGGCTTGGTGACTCTGGTGGAGGTATGCTTGTCGGACTGGAGGCCTGTGACTAGTGGAGTGCCTCGGGGGTCGGTGCTGGGGCCATTGCTGTTTGTTATCTATATCAATGATTTGGAGTGCACAACGCAAGGTTAGTAAGTTTGCAGATGACACTAAAGTAGGAGGGATCCAATGAGGAACATTACCTGAAATTGCAGTAGTACCTTGATCGGCAGTGGAAGTGGGCTGAGAAATAGCATGTGGAGTTTAACATCGGTAAGGGTGATGTCTTGCATTTTGGAAAGTCAAATCCAGGTAGGAGTTTAATTATGAATGAGAGGACCTTAAGGAGTGTCGTGGAGCAAAGGACATTAGTGATCAGGTGCACGGTTGTCTGAAATTTGAGTCACGGATACACAGGACAGTGAAGAAGGCTGTTGGCACACTGGCCTTCATCAGGGCATTGAGTATAGAAGTTGGCACGTTATGTTGCAATTTTACAGGATGTAGGTAAGGCTGCAGTTGGAGTATTGGGTTCAGTTTTGTTCTCCTTGCTCTAGTCTAAAGGGTTTAAGTTATAGGGAGAAGTTGGACATGTTAGAACTTATTTTTGTACAGCCTAGGAAACTGAAGGGCGTTCTTACAGAAGTGTAGATAGTGTGCGAGAAGATTTGTAGCTCGGCTGTTCGTTGTTGTGGTTCTGTTCGCCAAGCTGAGAATTTGTGGTGCAAACGTTACAGCGGACAGCTGGAACTGACAACTGGAAGTGGCAGATACAAACCACTATAAATGCAGGATGAAACATCACAGAAGCGCTTCACAAGAGGCCCCCAAGTACTGAGGATGTCACCTAGACAGGGGACGAAACGTCTGTAATACCAATTCCCAGTTCGGCGAACAGAACCACAAGAAGTGTAGATCTTATCAAATTATGAGAGACGTGCATAGGGGTGAATACTTCATTTTTTTCGCAAGTTTGGGGAATCGAGGACTAGAGGACATCCTTTAATGCTTCGAGAGGAATAAAATAAAAATTAACCCGTAGGGGCAACTTTTTTACACCGAGTATGGTACACATATGGACTGAGCTGCCAGTGGAAGTGGTTGAGGTGGGTACAATAACAACAATGAAAAGGCATTTGGACAAATACACAGATAGGAAAAGATTAAAGGATACAGAGCAAGGGCAGGGAAATTGGATGAGTGTGGATGGACATTTTGTTCGGCATGGAACAGCTGGGCAGAAGGGCCTGTTTCCATCTGTAGAACCGTATGACTGTAAATACGTGTGTTTTGCGATAGAGACAGGGAGGGGGATACTGAGAAAAAATGTCATGGAAAGATATGTTCACTATTTCTAGAATGCTGAAGTGAAGACATTTCGACAGTATCATGCAACACGGGTCAGTATTATGAAGAATTATGAGTGAATGGTATATTAGTATGAGTTCAGGCGATGGAGAGTTTTGAATGAGCATTTGTCCTGCAGCTTTGTAACTGGGAGGGAGGACTGCAGAATCTTCGACACATTGAGCTGTATAAAACAGTAATTTGTCTCAGTTTCATTTTCGTTGAGTGTGACAGAGGGATTGTCTGTACAAAGCTGAGCTAGTTTCCTGGTGCTATCTTACCGAACTCACCTCATTAGCTACCCACCCCACCCCACGGTGTCCCTCTCATTCAATACCAGCCCGATTCTCCCACCCATCATGACTGACCAGACAGCACTCCGGCACTTTTACCCCAGTTTTCTTCAACTGCCTGTTCGAGGGCATTTCCCATGGAACGCACTCTCCTAACAATGTATACCATCTGCTTTATACTTTCATACGACGGTCAGCATGCTTTACGCAGACCAAGCAAAAAATCTACACTTATTTTATGGTTATAGATTCCAATCAAACTTAGTAATTCTGGTTCTTTCACTTGACTCACCTTAATGATATTAAATCAAAGACAGCTTCTAAAAACGTCTTGTTATAAAATACAATTTCGAGCAGAGAACGATTTTACCCTCAGCCGTTATCTTGACCGTTATCTGCATTTACCATTTTCATTATTACGAAAGTTTCTCTTGCGCTTTGCCTGTGACTGCTTCTGTCTGTGACAGTTGCACTGTCTCCCACTCAGTTAGTTGGTCGGCAGGTTTGTGATGCAAAGTCTCGTCTGAGGGAACACACTCCAACTAATGATAAAGGGAACTGACAGAGAGTGCATTCTAAGCAATAAGCACCCACTTCTCTCTATCGGATCCGTAAGAGTCTGTTAAAGGTGTTTTTTATTTAAAATCAAATCTCTGATCTGGACAAAAAAAACAGAAGAGTTCTCCACTAGGTAGTCCATACTTATAAGTTATTTGATCAGATGATGTCATTCTTTTTCTCTCAAATAACACGTGGTGGCTCAGTAGTTCGCACTGCAGCCTCACAGCACCAGGATCCAAAGATGTGCAGGTTAGATGAATTGGCTATTGATAAATCACCCATAGTGTTCAGGGATGTGTAGGTTGGAGCATTGGTCAGGGCAAATATAGGATGGTAGGGGAATGGGTCTGTGTGGCTCGAAGTCGATTTGTTGGGCCCAAGGGCTTGTTTCCACACTGTGGGGATTCTATTAATTCTAAATCACTCAAGCAAGTTACAGCCCTGGCTTCCCACAGTTTAACCATGGAATCCATTATCCTAGGTTGACAACTCGGTACACCAATTATAGGGGTAAGAAGCATAATTTTGGCTATATTACCCTCGACCTGACGCATTGTCATTCATGCTTTAACTTTATCGATAATTTTTGGGTTATGACAATACTCCATAAATGTTGTCATTTTGTCTAAGAACAACAGACTAACAAGGGTTCACTTTGTCTGAGAGGGTTCAATATCCATCTCGGTATTGACACCGAGTCCTCAGTGGCCCAGACACTAACATAGGATAATAAAGAGCTTAATTGATAGCTTTTAATCTGGGAGATCTACTCCCCACACTCGGTGGGGTATTTGCAATTTTATTAGCTTGATAAAGAGTCGCTTATGGTGCCAAAGAAAAGAGCTAAACCAGCCATTAAGTCTCCTAAATATCTGTCTGGGAAACATCAAAGAAAGCATTCACACAGATGTAGGAAATGAGGAAGGACAGTCATAGAACATAGAACATAGAACAATACAGCACAGAACAGGCCCTTCGGCCCACGATGTTGTTCCGAACATTTGTCCTAGCTTAAGCCCCCATCCATGTACCTATCCAATTGCCGCTTAAAGGTCACCAAAGATTCTGACTCTACCACTCCCACAGGCAGCGCATTCCATGCCCCCACCACTCTCTGGGTAAAGAACCCACCCCTGACATCTCCCCTATACCTTCCACCCTTCACCATAAATTTATGTCCCCTTGTAACACTCGGTTGTGCCCGGGGAAAAAGTTTCTGACTGTCTACTCTACCTATTCCTCTGATCATCTTATAAACCTCTATCAAGTCACCCCTCATCCTTCGCCGTTCCAACGAGAAAAGGCCGAGAACTCTCAACCGATCCTCGTACGACTTCCTCTCCATTCCAGGCAACATCCTGGTAAATCTTCTCTGCAACCTCTCCAAAGCT
>NC_057717.1:58626723-58642004 GCF_004010195.1 Chiloscyllium plagiosum | reverse complement strand
AAATGGACATAGTTCACGTTAAATAAATGATCAAAGACGGATGTAATGAATATACTGAAATAGGGAAACCACCCCCGTGCCCATTTAAAAGAAAACAAGGATTTGCCTTCAACATCAGGTATTTCCCTGAGACGTCCCATAGGAATGACCACAAACTTTGTAAAATTAACCTTATAGCACGAAAACGTGATACGCCAATTAATGCATTGCATCGCGTGAGCTGCCGAAACTGTGGGATTTGACAAAAACATGAGACCCTCATCTGCATACAACATAATCTTATGTTACTTCTATCTTACTTCTGGGGCAGGAATGTTGGGATAATATTCCCAATTGTGTAGGATGCCACCGTATCTAAGATTGTTGCAGGGATGGGGAAGAGATCAACCCTCGTGTTCCATTTCTGCGGGTTAAAGGAGAAAATAAAATTCCTACTTGTGAGGTAGATCTGCCTCCAGACATCCAACAGCTCTAGTTCTGCACACAAACCCACTAATTGCTTACATTATAACTAGGGTATTGGGGGACATTTGGACATTCTGCCCACCGTGGGTCCTTAAGACAGTTGAAATCTCCTTCTACAATAACCTGTCACGATGCAAGATTACTGACTTTGGAAAATGCATCTACCAGGATTTTAAGAGGGTGCGCCGGTTGCTATAAACATTCAAAATACTGCATTATTTCCCATAGTTCAAGACTTTGGGGATGATGATCCTTCCGTGAGTGTCGAATACAATTTAGTAATTTAAATGGAAGATTCTTCTTCACTAGTATGGCTTCTCCCCTACTCCTAGTTTTAAAAGAGGTGAAATAAACCCGATCAAACCCGCCCTGCTGTAACGTCAAATGTTCCTTGCCATCAAGGTGCATCTCCTACAATAGGACAATATCCACCCTCTCTTTTTGAAGATTAGAAAGTACATTTTTCCTCTTGACTGGCAGATGGCTCCCCTTAATGTTCCAGGTACAACATTTAAGCACATCATTATCCATAACACACTGTAGCAACATTTCAACTCTAGAGTTTCACATCGAATTACACATCGGTGATCATTAATGAAAAAGAAAGACTCATTGAGCCTAAAAACTTTACAAACTAAAACTACTACAACTAACAAGCTCTCAAAACTTTCCAAAGCTAAACACATAAAAAATCAAAGAACGATATAAAATCCAAAATACCAATGACACTCGATTGAGGAATTTACCCCCACCGCCCACTGGGGATGCTTACATATCTCAAAACTTTATCTTGTGCCCGCTACCAATATAGAATCCAAGGCAATTAACAACAAAAATAGGGCTTGAACTGCCCTTCGGTCGGCACTTAGTCATCACAACTACCTTTGTAACTCCCACCAGATTGAGTTTCACACCAAACACAAGCAAAGAAAGAAAAAAATGTAGTAATACTAATGAAGAAGTTAAAAATGAGTAATCACCCCAGTCCCGGCTATAATTTAACACTGGTTAATAGCAGAAAAATCCAACAAAATTTCTTGAAGCGAGAAACATGATTACCTAAATATCCAGCTTACTTTAAAATGTCCCTAAAGTTTTCGCTTTCTCTGGAGAGTCAGACGGGTTCACGGATCCATTCAAAGAAATACGGAACACCGCTGGGAAATGTAAGGAATACTGAATCCTGAGTTCCCTTACTATTCTCCTGATATCATCAGAAGAGTTTCTTTCCTGAATCACCACCGCTGAAAAGTCCTGAAAGAACATAATCCTGGAGCTCTCGTGAATTAAACCCATCGGATCTTTCCCCTGGGTTCTGAAAGATCCCATCAGCTTTTGTCGTCATAACTATGTATTCGCGCAAGGACAGGATGAAGGCATTGGTCTGAGTCTGACTTCCGCGCTGTAACCCGATGAACTGTCTCACTCTTCACCCGTCCCTCCTCAGTTTCGAAGTGAAGGAATCGCTGCAGCCAGTTCTTGAAAAAACTCACCGGCTGACCACCTTCTAACCGCTCCAGCAAACTGACGATGTGAATATTCTTCATCTTACCCCTGTTCTCGAGGTCGTCATCTTGTTCAGTTAAGGGGCTGACCTGTTTTTCAAGGGCGAGGATCCTCTCCTGAGAGGAATCGATCACGGTCTCTGTCACTGCAGTTAGACCCTTGGCATCGTCTGTTCTGTTTCCAAGGCTGTGAAGTTGCTGCTCGTGTTTTTGGAGCACGGCTGAGAGCGGCTCTAGCCACGGCTGAACGGTTCTTCAATCATGGATTCAATCATTCCACGTAACTTGATGAACTCAGTGACTAAGGCCTGGTGAGTAACTGGGTCCATAGAACGAGCAGAGTGGGTTGCAGCTACAGCCTCAGGCATGCTCGATGCTTCTGACGGGTGCATCGTGTGTTGGGACTTACTCGAACATTTCCCATGTTTTGTCATTTCCACTTGATAAAACGGGAATAGTAAATATTATATCCCTCTTTTCGTGTTGAATTTTAAGTAAACGGCTGGAATAGGGTGAGTTAGAGAACCACTTTGCCTGTGCATTGATGCAGAGCCCAGAAAAGCAGACCTTCTGGATCGCCGCCATCTTGAATTCCCCCTTAACATTTTATCAATATTATCATTTCATTTTGCATTATATTCCTGGAGGTTCTGAAGCCGTGTCATTTGATGCCACTGTCTACATTTCCCCCCACACTGCACATGGCTGCCCATTCCTCGATAATCCTTAACTCTGTTGTTATTCATGAACCTTCCGCCTGTGCCTCAAAAAAATTCAATATCTCTGCCGCCAATGCTCTGTGGGGAAGAGTGTTACAAAGACTCACAGCATTTTGAGAAAACAATTATAAACATTATGATCTGAGTGTGAGATTAGTTTTTTGTGTCGGCTTATCTGAGAAAGGAAATAATTACATTGGAAGCAGTTCAGAGATATTTCATTTCACGGTTTCCTGGGGTGAAGGGCTTATATTATGAAGGCTTTAACAGGTTACTCTTGGAATGAGAGAAAAAAAAAACATACGAGACCTTGAGGAGAGTGGATCAAGTATATACCCACTGGGTGTTTGGAAAGTCCAAATTTGTTGTCATTGTCATCGAACCTCTACAGTGTGGAGGCAGGACATTCCGTCCATGAAGTCCACACTGACCCACCAAACAGCATCCTACCTGGACGTGCCCCCCTACCTTATCCATGTAACCCTGCATTTCCCATAACTAACCCATCTAACCTACGCATCCCTGGGCACTATGGGCAATCCATCATTAAATGGCGCATATTTGGACTGTGGCAGGAAACTGGAGTACTGGGAGAAAAGCCACACAGGTATAGGGAGAATGTTCAAACTCCACAAAGAGGGTCGCTCGAAGTTGGAATTGAACCCAGCTACTTGGTGATGTGAGGCAGCAGTTCTACCCACAGATCCAACATACTCCTCCCTTAGTTCTGTTAGTAACTTGTGGCTGACTAAAGAAATCTGCCTGACTTGTTCTTATCACTGAACCTGACCCAGTCTGAGACCTTTGTCATCGGCCATATCACCAACCTGGTTCCGTTTAAAATTTGTTCTGAGCAGTGGAAGAGTGGGACTAGAAAAGGAAGAGTGACACCCTCCATCCTCAGTCCCATGGCGTGAGAAAGAAAATCACAAAATGGGAATTCATTCAAGTGGGAATTCTCTTTCCCAGAAGTTTGGGATGGCTGAATCTTTATATTATATCGAGGCTGGCTTCGGCTGATTTTCCACAGACAGGTGGATCAGGGATAATGGTGCAAGGAGAGAAAAGTGCAGCTGGAACCACAATGAGATGAGCCACCACCTTATTTACTGGTGGAGGAGTGTCAAAGGGCCGAATGGCCCACTCGTGCCCCTCAGCTCGAAGTGCTGATGTTCCATTCAGCCCTTCGGACCTGCTACACAGGGGCAGATCAAGGCCACTCCGATGGTTAGGTGCAGTTTTGGAAACGTACTTGAAAGTGACACTCACCCCCAATCCCTATATCCAGGCTTCCCGTCTCCGCAACGTTTCCAGATGTGAGTCATGTTACAAACCCAGATTTCGTGTGAATACAGCCCAGCCCCATACCCCACCCAGCGTTAACTCAAACAAAATCTCTGCTCACCCGAATGTAGCATTACACAACACAACTTCCGTGAAAATAACCAGTTACTTTGCAAAAACATAACAGGTGAAATTAATAAATAGGAACAAGAGTGGGCTATTCGGCCCCTCAAGATTGCCCTGTCATTTAATACTAACATGGGTGACCTTCTCCAGGTATAACTCCACTTTCTTGCCTACTCCTTGTACCCCTCCACACCTCTCTGGGTTAGGGAATTCCAGACATTCACTACCTTCTGAGAGAAGACATCGTTTTTCATCTCAGATAGAAATCGATGTGCCATATTCGGTATCTATGTCCTCGAGTTCGAGACTCCACTCAGGAATTAGATTAGATTAGATTAGATTACTTACAGAGTGGAAACAGGCCCTTCAGCCCAACAAGTCCACACCGACCCGCTGATGCGTAGCCCACCAGACCCATTCCCATACATTTACCCCTTCAGCTAACACTACGGGCAATTTAACATGGCCAATTCACCTAACGTGAATGGTAACAACTTCTTAACATCTACCTGCTCAAGTCCCTTCTGTGTCTTGTATTTTTCAGCAGTATCACTCCTCATTCATTTCAAACCCAATGAATAATCGCCTCACCATTTTAGAGATTCTCAATAACACAACCCTTTCATCCCTGGAAGCCGTCTTATGATCCAACCTAGTTACTTGCTGCATCAGCATGCTGACTTTATGTTTTATACACAGGAACACTCCAATCCCTTTGTACTGTTCTTTTTCTGGAAGTCCTCTCCATTAAATAACAGCCTGCCTTTTGATTCTTAGTGTCATCCTCAAACTCGGATGTATATTGCACTCAGCTCCCTCCTTCAGACTATCAGTATCGAGTGTAAATACCTGATGCCATCGAACTGATAACTGTGGTCCTCCAGCAAATATACCTTGATCATGAAGATCCATGAATCCTGACTCTCCGATTTCCATATATGAAGCAATCATCATCCCATGTTAATACATTCTCCATCATCCTACGAGCTTCTGTCTTGTGTAAGAACATTTATTTTGTAATACCTAGTGGAAAAACTCTGGAAAGCCTGGTGTCTAACAGATCCCCTTTATCAAGTCCGCTTGTTACATTCTCAGGTATCTCCAGAAATACTTTGCATGATTTTACAAGGCAAAATATAATTTCCGGTTCACAAAACTACTCTGAACATGCGTGAAGCTTTTCTAAATTTCCATGTTAGCCAGGTTTTCCAAACTAAACTAGTCCCATCTGCTTTCATTTGGTCCATGGGCCTCTAAATGTTTCCCATTCATATGTTTATCCAAATGAGTTTTAAATGTACTAGCTGTACTGGCATCTACCACTCTTCCTCTGGCAGCTCATTCCATACCCACACCACCCTCTGTGTAAAAATACTTCCCTTGCGCCCCTTGAAACTTTTCCCGCTTTCACATTAAACCTATGTCTTCTACGGCTGAACGCCCCCATCCTGTGGAAAAGACCTTGGCTATTCACCCTACCTACACTTCTCATGATTTTAGAAACTTCTATAATGTCATCCCTCAACCTTTTACACTCCAACCAATACTAACTTCAAGAACAAGCATTTAACGATACATTTTTCAAATTTTAAACTATAGTAAACATGATAGATAAACAATACTCAGCCCAAACTTCATACTGTGATTTGTTTTTTTCTCCCTATTACAATAATAAGGCAGCATGAAACGCTTACTAGTGCCAATAAGAAGTCAAGCACCTTTGTCTAAAGGAGGTGATGATCTCGACAGTGAAAACGTATTTATGGCCAGATCTTTATAATGCCACATAGACAACATTCTCCCTCCTGGCCTCCCTATGACCTTGTGTGATTGTGTCTTCTTTATCTTGGATTCAATAGAGAGAACCGCTTTCCCCATTCACACCTTAATTTAAACCCATTTTATATCATCTCCTCGTTCACCACTGCTAAAAGCCGGTTTATCTTTGCCACGCCCTCTTTTCCCTGTCACCAATCCCCCACCTCTGGCAAGGTATTAAAAAGCCAAGTTTCCAATGCTTTTCAGTCGTGAAGAAGTGTCACACTGGGCTTGAAATGCTAATACTGTTTCTCTGTCTCTGCAGATGCTGACAGACCTGCTGAGCTTCTCCAGAAATGAAAACGCACAGAACAAATCTTCAAAAAAAAAAAATAACTATGGATCCTGGGAATTAAAATATCAAAATTGCTTGAGAAACTGTGAGCTTTGTAGAGGGTCACTGGACCTGAATGTTTAACACTGCATTCATTCCAGAAGATGCTGCAACATCTTCAGCAATTTCTGTTTTTGGACAATTTCCAAAGAAGTATGTCAAAGATGCCCACACATCCTGTCCAACATGGAGTGCCGTACACTGGGAACTGAACAATAACGTATGGTGCACAAGTTCCTTGACTCTGAAACACATAAGTCTGTCATCACTGACACGACAGAGCTCTTAATCATGGTCAGGGAGAAAAACTGAGGGAAACATTCAAATACAGAAGTTGACATTGTGGAGGAGAAAAGATTTAGATCATTACTTTAAATGGATTGAGTTAAAGTAGCAATTTAGAGTCGTGACACCAGGAAGAGTCCCTCAGCAGAATGAAAATATGAAAATACAAGTGTTACCGCATCAGAAACCAGGTTAGGTACAGAATACAGGGCTGATGGGTGAATGGGTCTCGGTGTGAACTGGGGGACAGTCAGTAGAATTGAATTGTAGATATTGCAACTCAAACTGGGTTATCATTTGATGTTGTAGACCACAGCAGCAGCAGAAACAGAATTGTATTCAACGACAATCTGTAACATTTTCCCGACGATAATCCATCAGTCTACCATTACCATCAAGCCGATCCATGGTTCAGTGATGAGTGTGGGTGAACATGCCAGGGTCGGAATCACGTGGACCTAAACCTGTTGACAACCCATTAAAGCTACCACACTTAACTGGTTAAGTTCCGACCCTCAGAACTAATGTCTGATGGAGAGGGGAAATGATCCCAAGACTAACAGATCAGGTCTAAGCTCTGTCGTCCTGCCAAATCCAAACATGGATGTCGATAGACAATTAAACAATTTACTGGAGGAGAGGACTCCACAAATATCCTCATCCTAAATATCGGAACAGCTCTATACGTCAGTGAAAAAAGTCAAGGATGTGGTGTCTGCACTATCCTCAGCCAGACGTGTTGAGTGGATGATCCACCTCACACTCATCATGATTCCCACAGAATCACAGGTGCCACTCTTCAAGCAATTCGATTTGCTGTACGGTCATGAAGAAACAGCTGAACACAGCAGATACGAGAAAGGCAATGGGCCCTGACACCATTCCTGCAATAGGACTGAAGACTTGTACTGCGCAACAAGTCGTGCCCATGGGGAAGATGTTTCATTCCATTTCTAACTATGACATCTCCCTGGCAATGAGGAAAATTACTCAACTATGTCCAATTCCTGAATTGGAGAATAATTACAATCTGACCAATTACCACACCCTCAGTCCCATCACGACAGTCAAATTGGTGGGCATACTTTTTGATAGAGCTGTCAAGTAGCACCGAAATAATCAGGTCAGTGCGGTTTCCGATAGGTCCCCATGTGGAGTTGGTGCTGTAGTGAACATATCATTGGATTATGAATCCAGACCAGGCAAATGCTCTGGCAGTGGTGCAAGTTAAAAATAATTAATAAAATATCGAGACCTAAAATCTGGTGTCAGTAATAGTGATCCTGTGTTCAATGTTGATTGTAAACATCGATCTTCTACACCAATGTACTTTCAGGAAGTGAATCTCCCGTGCTTTCCTGGTCTGGCCGAAAAGTGACTCCAGACGCACAAACATGGTCTCTGAATCGGCCAAGTGAGACACTCAATTGTATCAAACTACTCTGAGGTCTTAAAGGGTAAAACAAGACAGGACACCCGGCATCAACCTCGTTATCAGAAAAGGGAATGGGAAACACAGTCCTGTTGACCCTGCGTAGACATCCTTCCTAACATCTGAGAGCTTGTGACAATATTTACAGAGCTTTCCCACAGACTGCACAGAAACATCAGGAGAGGAGGAGGTCATGCAGCACATTGAGCGTTCCCCATGCTATTTCATGGCCGAACATCTCCTCAATGCAGTTTTCCCCACACAATGTTCATATCCCAAAATATGTTTAAACATTATGAAATATAGTGCCTTCGTCCCATCAATATATAGGGAGTTCTCTGATAACGTTTGTTTATTAAGTACGACATGACTGTAATGCGATTCGTGAACCGTTTTCTATAAAGTGAACTATCGTCCCTGCTTCCAATCTCCACACCCTGTCAGAGTATTATATATCTCACTGAGATCTCCACTCATTTTCCTAAAGCACATGGAATACAGGCCCAGTCACCCCAAACTCTGCTCCCACAACTAACCTGTCATCCCAGAGATCAGTCTGGTCATCCTTCCCTCAATGTCAGGTTGGCCCTTTATTAGGTAAGGACACCAAAACTGCACACAACACTGCACAATGTTCGAGATGGGGTCCCACCAAGGCCCTGGACAGTTGAGTAAATTACCCTTACTCCTGTATTCTAAATCCCCCTGAAATGAAGGTGAATAAACCATTTATCTTCCTACCTGCTTTCTGCTCCTGCAATATTGCTTTCAGTGACTGGTGTACAGGGAGATCCAGATTCTATTCAATGTTACAGTTCCCCACTTTCTGGGTCTATGTACACTGTCTACAGCATGCCAATGCCATTCCCAGTATTGAGTTCCGTGTTCAGAACTCACTGCCCTACATGGACTCGGAAGGCTGTGCAGATATAAACAAAAATGTTGCTTAAGTTCATTTATAGATCAACATGTTTGAACCAATCCCTTTTCAAATGATAGGCTGCCATTCAATTGATCCCATCAAAGTATGCAACCTCTCATCCCTGCCGTTGCTCTCCATCTGTCAGGTATTTGCCCAGATACTCCACTTGTTTCAATCACCTTGGAGCCTTTTTAACATCCTCCTCATCCACTCACAAGCTGACATCGTTTAGTGCTTTCAGCAGACTTGGGAATATTGCAATTGAGCCCCTCAAACAAAGGGGCTCAATGATGTGTATTGGGAATAGCTGGATGCCAAATCTCAAACCTTATTATATCCTCCAAGTCTTCCATTAAAAAAAAACATGGTTTTGTTGCAACTCATTGTTTCCTGCCAACTCTCCCATTCTACAACCATGACCATATATTCGCCCCAGTCCCATAGGATTCGAATTTGAACAATAGGCTTGGGGCTTTATCAAAAATCTTTCTGAGATTCCAATCGTACTGAGTTGATACCTTCTCCATAATTTTGCTAAAAGCCACTTTCTCAAATATGATTCCTATTTCATAAACCTCTGTTAACTTTGTCTATGCCGATTAATTTCAGTCCAATATTTTCTCTAAACCTTTTAGTTGCTAATTTCATTCTAATCCCTTTTTCTCACCAGACTAAAGTTCCCTAGTATTGCGAGGAATGTTTATTTTTGTTTTTCTTCTTCTGTGAAGGCAGAACTGAAGTATTTGCTCCATTGATCTACTATTTCCCTGTCCTCAATTATCTGGCATCAGACTGTAAGAAAGTTGCACCTTTTTCTCTTAATTTTGCCATTGGTGTATTTTCAGAAGATATTACAAGTTCACTCATATACACTTTGATAAGATATTCTTCAGAAACCCATCAATTTCTATCTTAAGCTACAGAATGATTGACCTTCCGCAGCCATACAATCACAGAAGCACAGATTCTGTACTATCAGAAATACAGCACGGTCTGCATTAGCCCCACTTTCCAACACAAAACCAGTCGCTGTGAATCTTATGTCATTTCAAGTGCACAGCCATGTATTTTCTAATAGGTTTGAAGTTACCACGACAATTTCCCTCTCACGAAGTGCATCCAAGACCTCAACACACTTTGGGTGGAAAACAGTCCTAAAATCCTCACTAAGACTCAAACCCTTCACTTTAAAAGTGTGTCCCTTTGATTAAATGGACCAGCTGCTGTCTATCACCCCGTCCATATCCCTCGTAATCTTATCCTCCTGATTCACGTCCCCCTTAGCCTTCTCTGCTCCAAACTAAACAATCCGAGCTTATCCAGCCTCTCTCCATTCCTGATATACTCCATCCCAGGGAACCTCCTGGTGAATCTCCTCTGCACTCCCTCCAGTGCAATCACATCCTTCCTGTAATGTAGCTCCAAGAACTACACACAGTATTCCATCTTGGCTAACGAAAGTTCCACATAGCTCTTATAATCTATGCTTCGATGTGAGAAAGCTGTGTTTATGCTCCCGTACGCTTTCTCAAATTGTGTGTTACCCTGTCCAACCACATTCAGGGATGTGTGGAGAAGCACCCTCTAAGCTTCCTAGTGTGCTACCATTCATTGTGTCCTCCCCTGCCTGGTTCCTTCTTCCAAAGTGCATGACCTCATATTTATCAGGATTACATTCCACCTATCATTGATGTGACCATCTGACCATTCGATCTGTGTCTTCCTGTAACATAAGACCTTCCTCCTCACTGCCAACTACCCAACCAATCTTTGTATAAAACACAAATTTACTTATGACACTCCCCCACCCCTCGTCCATATTCACAGCTGCATCCTTTATGATTAATCAGAAAACATCAGCTTATAGTCCAACAGGTTTATTTGGAGGAACGAGCTGTCGAAGCGCTGCATCTTCACCAGGTGGTTGTGCGCTTTGATGAAGCACTTCAAAAGCTCGTGCCGCCGAATAAACCTTTTGGAGTATAACCTGATGTTATGCAATTTTTAACTTTGTCCACCCCAGTCCAACACCAACACCTCCGAATCACAAATATTAAGAGACACAGCACTGATCCCCGTGGTACACCATTGGAACGAGCCTCCGATCGCACAAACAGCCTTCTACCACCACCGTCTGTCTCCTACCACTAAAGGCGATTTGGTTGCAACTTGGCAAGGCACTAATGAGTCCTACCTGTTCCCTGGTTCTTCTGTTCCGCTGGGCACACTTGGAGAATATCTGGAGATTCTCACTAATCTTGCCTGCCAGTAGGTTTCCATGCCCCTGTGTTAGTTAGTCCCGTCCAAGTGAAGAATTTCCTCCTTATTGCAGTCTTAACTGGCCTGTCCAAGATCCTGCCATTATTTGCCTTAAATGTGAAATAGACTGCGAGGGAAGCGTTCTGTAATTTCCAGCTTAATATGTTTTGTGAATTTTGTAAATTTCAATGTGACCCACCTCTCATTCTTTGAAACTCTAGATAACACAGGCCGAGTTACCTCATCAGGCAATCTCACCATCTGAGGGATTAATCTGGAGAATGTCCATTGCACTTCCTCTGTGGTCAGTATATTCTTTCTGTGATTCAGTCACCAAAACTGTACACAATACTCCAGGTACAGTCCTATCAACACGCTGTGAAACTGCTTCAACATGTCTTTACATCAATGTTCTGACTCCCTTAAATGAAGGCGAACCACACTTCAAATTTCCACTTATATATATTCCTCCAAATACCCTTCCCATTCATTGCATTTACGAACTCACTGAGATCTTATAGAAACCCTACCGAAAATCCAATATATGCCACTTCTACTGTTTCCCCATTATCTATGCTGTAAGAAACAACTTCAAACAATTCCGAAGTTTATCAAGTATGATTTCTCTATCAGAAATGCATGCTCATTCTCTCCATTGTTGCTGTTAATTTCTAAATAGCAAAAATGTCATCCTGTGTAATAGATTCCAACAGTTTCCTGACAAATGTCAAGTTAACTAGTCTTCAGTTCTCCACACTATGTCTTTTTCTCTTTGTAGCTGTTTCGATCCCTTCCATTCATCTATAGTGCTTGGTTCACGTTTATCCACAATAGTTTCAGGTCTCTGCAGAATATACAGGAAAATAAAACACAGTCATCGACAGTGCAATTAATACTGCTATTCGTGATTTATTTCCGACATTTTGATAGGAAGTACACCTGTTTCGTCAGACTTAGCAATGCTCAATCCAGCTCCATGTTCAAGTACTACCTTGTTACTGTTATGAATTGACTTTAAGCCTTCAGCTCCAGGAGTCCGATCTGATCACTTGGTGATTTTCTGGATCTTCCTCCATGAAGACAGATGCAAAGTAACTGGTTGTTTTCTTGGCCATTTCCCTGTTCTCCACAATAACCTCTCCTCTCCCGATTACAAATTTCCACATTTGATCTTGCTTTTATTTTGTTTCCTTTGAAATATAGATCACAGATTGATGCAGTCTTTGTGTTCCTGTTTGTTAGCATGTATGTTCTCTTTTTGATTTCCTTTTCAGTTTCATGGCCTTCCTTTTTTGGATCGTTAATTTCTGAGAATTCTCAGTTTCCACAATAGCTGGAATTCCTCTGAAGTCACTTCCTATGATTAACATATTTTCTAATTTGTTCTGTTAACCATCATTGAGTCACTTTCTCACTCTTTGGTGTTTGTAACTGAAATAATTAAACATATGTTTCAGACTTTGCAGTATTTCTAAAAATTCCTGGTCCTGACCAGTTATATTCAGGAACACCACAGGAGGATAGGAGGGGCTAGAGAAGAAATTGCCGGAGCACTGCTTGGCTCTTTTCTATCAGTTTTGTTCACTTTGCTATAGGAAGGATGTCATTATACTGGAAAGAGTGCGGAAAAAAATTAGAAGGATGTTGCCAAAGTCTCAATAGTCTGAGTTATAGAAAGAGGTTGGACAAGCTAGGACTTTTTAACTTTTGTGTGCATGAGACTGAGGGAGGATCATAATGAAGTTTATAAGATCATGTCAGGCACGGATAGAGTGAATGCACCCAGTCTTTTTTCCCAGGTTTGGTCAATCACATACTAGAGGGCATCAGTGTAAGGTCGGAGGAAACAGAATAAAAGGGGACCTGAGGAACAACTTTTTAACACAGGGGCTGGTACGCATATGGAATGAGAAGTGGTTGAGGCGGATATATTAACAACATTTAAAAGGCATTTGAACAAATACATGGATAATAAAGAATTAGAAAGATACGGGGCAATGGCAGGGAAATGGGTTTAGTGTGGATAGGCAGTTTGGTCTGAATGGACCAGTTTGGGCCAAAGGGTCTGTCTCCGTGCTGTCGGGCTCTATGACTCTAACTTACTTGCCTCCCACTGAATTTTATATTGTACTTTCCAAATTCACTGAAAATGTCTTGATACTTTAGCCTCCAGTCTTCCATAATCTTTGACTCGAATATTCAAGCATTCTATATTGTATGCAGACACCTAGTAAAATGCACCTTATAAATGCCATTATTCCTTAAAAGCTGCTTCAGACCAACGTTAATAATTCGTCCTTCTGACCACACAAAATCAAATCCTAAATAACCTGCTCTCTCGTTTGCTTCACAACATACTCTTCAACCCACCTCATATGCACTTACGGAACTTATTTTTCACAGCTTCCACAGTCACTTAGTTAAACCAGTTTTGATACAACTTGAGACCATTCAATAAGACTGCGGTATCCACAATACTTGCCTATCTAATTTCCAGACCATATGATGCTCAGATTTTGGTTTCGATATATAACACACCAATATTTGCTTCTCCTTGCTATCTGTAAACTCTAGATAAACTGATTCTGTGGAACCTGAGGGACAGGTCTGTGTCGTTATTAGTGACAGACCTAGATAAGACATTCAGGGAGGCTCACCTCGACGCTAAGATGATCTGAAGAAATGTCCCACAATACTGGACAAGCAATAATATCCTCCTCACTCTGTTAGGATAAGAGTTACCATATACTCTCTGCTCCCTCACACTCACTGTATATCTGTTATAGCACTTAACCCCGTACAAGGTTCACGCTCTGTCTCCAAAAAAGGCTCAGGCACTACCACTCTCACTATTGAATTCAGCAACTAATCATACTATATGGATTCAAAACTGTCACTGACTCATTCCAGACACCTCACATCTCCCCCCACCTACACCAGCACAAACAGCAGGGTCACCCATTCCCACTCTTCCTCCATCCCTTTCGCCCATTCCAGGAGAAACAGCCTGGAATAGGATAGAAAGGGCCAAGCCGGGTGGTGGAGTTCCCGATTTCCGTTCCCTCACTTCCCTCCCCCTCCATGTGTGGAGGACTCTTAAAGAGCTGCAGAGGACCAGGACGCCTCGCGTGAAGAACCTGGAACATCCACATCCTACTGACCAGTTAAGGAGCAATGTTCAGTGAAAGACAATTCTCACAACAGTACTTTCACTTCCAAAAAAAGAATCCCACAGATGCCTCACTGCACAGAGACGCAGACACAGGAATACACAGACGAACACACACAATACTTACAAGGAGATAGGTATACATACACATATAAACACACAGATACATATACAGTCACGTATAAAGCGACATAAATACAGTTAGAAACACAGGCTGAAACACAGACAGACAGACATAGACTCGCAAACACACAGATAACAAGCACGCGGACACACGCGCACACACAGGCACACACACACATGCAGACACACAAAAAACGTTTACTCACATACAGATACACAGAGGCACAAACACTAGTGTCATTAATACGCAAATCGATATGTTTTTGATTTGCAAGGGTATCAAGGATTCTCGGGAGAAGGCAGAAGAATGAGGTCGAGGTACATATTAGTAATTATTGAACGGAGGTTCCGACTCAATAGGCTGAAAGGCCTCAATCTGCTCATTTCCTTCATGCTCCTGCAGTATTATGCTATCAGGCATTCTCTTCCTGAGACAGCAGCAGAGGCTGGGTGCGATACATACTTGATTGGAAAGGATCAGTGGGAATGTAGGATAGGTTTGGAGTCCGGAATGGATTATGTTCCTAATTATTCCTAATTATTCTGTCCTTATGTCTGAAAAGAGGTGGTGATTTGATGTTCAGTTAACAGTTTTAAAATAACAGTCCCACAATGAAATAAGGAGGTCATTTCACTTTAGTATTGTGCTACCTGTGGCGTCCTCATCCTCGGGGAGCAGTGAAGACTCGGTTATTTAAGGTATTCAAGGCTGAGCCCGACTGATCTTTCCTGGACAGAAGGGTCAGTGTTTATTAGGAACAGACAGGAAATGGATGGTCAGACAAACTCGGATAAGCCATGAACATTCTGTATGGTGCAGCCGAATGGGCAACTTCTGCC